>NC_081364.1:23300595-23600595 GCF_030684315.1 Stegostoma tigrinum | reverse complement strand
ATCGCTGAGCAGGCTAATTAAGAAGATAGCTTTGAATGTGAAAAGATGAATGGCAAGTCATGTTCCCCTTTTCTTTCCTGCATGCACTTCTGAGATCGAGGCATGGCAGTGAATTCTGAAACTGCAATGGGAAATGGAGTTGGCAAGCTGAATAGCATGTGTAGATCCTCACAGGAGGAAGTGAGTTAAGTATGCGAGGAAATTACCTTGGAATGTGAAAATGGAAATCAAGAGTTTTGACAAATATTTGAAAAGGTAAAGTGTAAATAAAGTGAGTGCTGGTCCTCTAGTCATTGAAATGGGAGGTTAGTGGTGGATAATAAGGAAATCGTGGATGAAATTAACAAACGTTTTGCACCTGTCTTCACCATAGAAGATAACAAAAAGGATTCCCGTTATAGCTATAAATCAGGAGGCAGAAAGAAGAGAGGAACTTAAATGGAATTATAATCATGAGGTAAGTGACACTATATAAATTAATGTAACTGTAGACTGACAAGTTTCCAGGTCCAGATGGATTTCATCCTCATGTCTTAAAAGAGGGTGCTAATGAGGAAATAGATGTGCTGGTGTTAATTTTCTAAAATTCCTTTGATTCAGGAAAGGTTCCATTGGATTGTGGAGTAGCAGATATAACCCCTCTATTCAAGTAAGGAGGGAGGAAGAAAACAAGCAATGACAGGTCTTGTTTTGGCTTAATGTCTATCATGGGGAAAACATCAGAATAAATCATGAAAGAGCACTTAGAAAAGCCCAAGGCAGCTGGGAAGAGTCAATACATTTCCTTTAAAGGGTAATCTTGTTTAACAGATTTATTAGAGTTCTCTGGAGACGTAATATGTGTTGTGGGAGGGAGCCATTTAGAGGTGATATCCTTGTGTTTCCAGGAGTCTTGAATGAGGAGCCACGTCAAAGGTCATTTCAGAAGATATAAGATCATGGTGTAGGCAGCAACATATTAGTATTGTTAGAAGATTGGCTGGCAGGCAGAAAATGGAGAGATCTATAAATTGGTCTTTGTCTGATTGACAAGATATGGTGAGTGGAGTTCTGAAGGGGTTTGTGTTGGGGCCTCAACTTCTTGCAATTTATATCAAAGACTTAGGTGAGGTGGGCAAGGTATGATGGTTAAATACACAGACAATACCAAGATAGATAAGGAAGTATGTTGTGAAGAGATGTGAAGAAGTTGAAGACAGATATTTTTGGATTGTGTGATTGGACTAAAATCTGGGAGATGCAGGATAATATAGGGAAAGATGAAGTTGTTCACTTTGGCTGAAAGGAATAAAAAGGAAGAGTCTTATTTAAACAGAGAATGACTACAGAATTCCAAGGTACAGAGGGATTTAGATGTCCTTATACATGAGTCATTGAACGTTAGCTTGCAGGTATAGTACTATATTAATAAGGATAATGGAATGTTATCCTTTATTATGTGAGGAATTGAACAGGAGGAAATTATGCCTCAGTTAAGCTAGACATTGGTGAGTCTAGTTGCATACAGTTTGGGCTTTTTCATGTAATGAAGGATGTGAATGTGTTAACAACAGTTCTTAGGAGTTTTTTTTAACAGGTTGATATGTGGAATTAATAGGTTTTCTTATGAGGGCAGGCTGGCCTCGTTTTCACTGGAAGAGTAAAGAATGACTTGTCTGAAAAGTGTATGACTTTGAGTGTTTTGATAAGTGGATCACAGGAAAAATGTTTCTTCTTTTGGATTAGTTAAGAACTATCTAAGGTGTTAAACTATTTAAAGTATTAAAAGTATTCAAAGGATTGCTTTAAGCAGGGAGGCGACGGCCTAGTGGCATTGTCACTAGGTTAGCAATCTAGCGAATACCTCCGCTCGGTTCTCAATAAACAACTGCACCTCCCAGTCACGAACCATTTTAACTCCCCCTCCCATTCCTCAGACGACATGTCCATCATAGGCCTCCTGCAGTGCCACAATGATGCCACCCGAAGGTTGCAGGAACAGCAACTCATATCCTGCTTGGGAACCCTGGAGCCCAATGGTATCAATGTGGACTTCACAAACTTCAAAATCTCCCCCTCCCCCACTGCGTCCCAAAACCAGCCCAGCTCGTCCACTCCCCCCACTGCATCCCAAAACCAGCCCAGCTCATTCCCGCCTCCCTAACCTGTTCTTCCTCTCACCTATCCCCTCCTCCCACCTCAAGCAGCACCTCAATTTCCCACCTACCAACCTCATCCCACCTTCTTGACCTGTCCGTCCTCTCTGGACTGACTTATCCCCTCCCCACCTATACTCTCCTCTCCACCTATCTTCTCCTCTATCCATCTTCGGTCCGCCTCCCCCTCTCTCCCTATTTATTTCAGAATCCTCTCCCCATTTCCCTCTGTGATGAAGGGTCTAGGCCCGAAACATCAGCTTTTGTGCTCCTGAGATACTGCTTGCCTTGCTGAGTTCATCCAGCTTCACATTTTGTTATCTAGCAATCTAACGATCCAGGTAATGCTATGGGGACATGAATCAAATCCCCCCACGGCAGATGGTAGAATTTAAGTTCAATCAAAAAGTGTGGAATTAAAAGTCTAATGTTGCACACGAAGCTGTAGTTGGGCACAAACGCATCTAGTTCAATAATGTCCATTAGGGAAGGCTGCTTCTATACTTAAATAACAGCCTGTAAGAATTGCAGATACTGTAAACTATAACAAAAACAGAAGTTGCTGGAAAAGCACAGTAGGTCTGGCAGTATCTGTGAAGAGAAATCAGAGTTAACATTTTGAGTCTGGTCACCCTTACTCAGTTCTGAGAAAGGGTCAGGTCACCCAATGTAGCTGACTGTACGTTGGAGAAACCAAATGCAGACTGACTGCTTTGCGGAACACCTCCAGTGTGCAAGCGTGACCCCTACCTTCCTGTAGCTGGTCATTTTAACACAGCATCCTGCTCACATGCCCACTCATCTGTCCTTGGCATGCTGCAGTGCTTCAGTGAATCACAGTGCAAACTGAAGGAATAACATCGCATTTTTAGATTGATGCTGTACGGCCTGCTGTGTTCCTCCAGCTCCACACTGTTGTCTCATCTTCAGATTAGACATTTTACAGCTTTCTGGGCTTAATATTGAGTCAAACACCTTCAAATTGTGAACCAGCTCCCATTTCTTCACTTCCTTTTAGGCTTACTTGTTACATTTTCTGTCACCATGTCCTCTTGCCCCTCCCCCATCCCAGTGGGACAGTCTGTTCTTTCAAGTCTGGCAGTTAGACACATCATTGTCCTGCCATTCTCACATTACAATCATTAGTCTGAACTATCACCATCCTTTCTCCCCCAGCGCTATACACTTCACCCATAACCACCACCCCCCCAACTATAGCATAAATGCAGCCCCCTCAACATTTCATGTCCGCTCTGATAAAGAGTAATCTAGACTCGAAATGTTAGCTTGGTTTCCCTCCATTGATGCTGTCTGACCTGCTGTGGTCTCCTGTATTTGTTGTTTTCAGTGTAGTTTGAATATATCCTGAATAACAGATCATCCAAATGGTAATCTAAGAAAACATTATCTACCTAAAGGTGTCTGAAAGATATTCATTCTTATGGATCTTGGGAAAGATGCATGGGCTAACATCGATTTTGACACTGAGGTTGGAAAACTTGGATGTAACCTCCTCTAGAGTAGGCATTTGAATGGTAATTTCTTTCATGCAGTCACTTTGGATCTAAACATATACATAGAGCACCATCTTCCTTCAAAATACAAGTAATAGAGATGCACCAATCAGTGTCAACTCCAAAAATAACTAGAAAAACTCAGCAGGTGCGGCAGCATCTGTGACGAAAAAGCAGAGTCAACATTTCGGGTCCAGTAACCCTTCCTCATAACTCCAGACATTTCTATTTTACTTTCTGATTTCCAGTATCCACAATTCTTTGGTTTTTGCATTGATCAATATGATGGTCAATAGCATTAATAATGTTGTTTCATACCACGGGATCCAATTCCAGTTTAAGATTATCCTGAGTGTGAATATTACATTGATGAAGAGGGTCCATGTTAAGTTGGACATCATTCTTCCGTACAACTGCATCACCTTTAAGGTTACCAAAGAATCAAACTGGTTAGGCCATAAGATATATGAACAGAATTAGGCCATTCGGCCCATCAAGTCGGCTTCACCATTTGACCATGTTTCTCAATCCCATTCTACAGCCTTCTCCCTGTAACCTTTGATCCCCATAATAATAAAGAACCTGTCTATCAGTGACTTGGCCTCCCCAGCCATCTGCGACAATATGTTCTGCAGATTCACCACCCTCTGGTTGAAGCAATTGCTCCTCATCTCAGTATGAAACAGTTCTCCCTTCACTCTGAAGCTGTGTCCTCATGTGCTAACCTCTCCTACTAGTGGAAACTCTTCTCCATGTCCACTCTATCCAGGTCTCACAGTATTCTGTAAATTTCAATGAGATTCCCCTGCACCCCTTTAAACTCAATAGATTACAGACCCAAAGTCTTCAACTGCCCCTCATATGACAAGCCCTTCATCCTGGGATCATTTTTATAAACCTCCTCTGGAACCCTTCCAAGGCCAGTCCATCCTTCCTTAGATATGAGGTATAAAACTGTTCACAATATTCCAAATGCAGTTTGACCAGAGCCTTATACAATCTCAATTGTATATCCCTGCAATTGTTTTCTTGACCTTTCAAAATGAATGCTAACATTGCATTTGCCTTCCTAACTGCCAGCAGAACTTGCATGTTTACCTTAAGAGAATCATGAACTAGGACTCCCAAGTCCCTTTTTACTTTAGATTTTCCAAGCCTTTTCCCATCGAGAAAATAAGTCTATGCATCTTTGGGGTGGCACAGTGGCTCAGTGGTTAGCACTGCAGCCTCACAGCACCAGGGACCAGGGTTTGATTCCACCCTCAGGTGACTGCCTGTGTGGAGTTTGCGCATTCTCCCCGTGTCTGCATGGGTTTCCTCCAGGTGCTCTGGTTTCCTCCCACTGTCCAAAGAGATGCAGGCTAGGTGGATTAGCTGTACTAAATTGCCCGTAGTGCTCAGGTGACCAGTAGAATAGGGGGTTACAGGGGGATTGGTTCTGGCTGGGATGCTCTGAGGGTCAGTGTAGACTCATTGGGCCGAAGGGCCTGTTTCCACACTGTAGGAATTCTATGACCTATGATCTAGTCTTCCTACCAAAGTGAATAACATCACAGCTTCCTACATTGTATTCTATCTGCTACTCTTTGTCCACTCTCCTAAACACTTCAAGACCATCTGCAGCCTCCCTACTTCCACAGCACCACATGCCCCACCACCTATATTTCTGTCATCTTCAAATTTAGTAACAATACCATAAGTTCCTTTGTCCAAATCATTAATACACAACATGAATAGTTGTGATCCCAACACTGAACCCCTTGGAACTCCACTTGTCACCAATTGCCATCCTGAAAAAGACACCTTTATCACTACTGTCTGCCTTATGCCTTCTGCCAGTCAGCCAATCCTCTCTCCATGCCAGTACCCTGCCTCTAATACTATGGGCTTCTGTCTTATTTAGCAGCCTCCACTGTAGCACCTTGTCAAAGCCCTTCTGGCAATCCAAATAAATCATATCCACTGGTTTACTTTGGTCTAATTTGTTCATTATCCCCTCCAAGAATTTTGGTAGCTTTGTCAGGCTTGACTTCCCATTGGCAGAGCCATGCTGACTCAGCACTATTTTACCATGCACTTTCGAGTACTCCACAATCTTATCCTTAATAATGAGGATTTATATTATTATCCCTTCTTAATCAAGGTGTTACATTATCCATTTTCCAGATCCATGGAACTCTCCCTGACTCCAGTGATTCCTGGAAGATTACCACTAATACTTCTACAATCTCCTTAGCTATCTCCTTCAGAATTTTGGAGTATAGTCCATCTGGTCCAAGTGATTTGTCCAAGTTCACCTTTCAGCTTGCCCAGCATGTTCCTCTTAGTGATGATCGTTACATTCACCTCTGCTCTCGACTGTCTTGAAGTTCTTGTGTACTACTGGTGTCTTCCAACATGAAGACTGATGCAAGGTACCTATTTATTTCCTCGGCCATTTCTTTGTTCCTTATTATTAATTTTCCAGTCTCAGTTTCAAATGGTCAAATGTCCTCCTGGCACCCCCTGCTCTTATCCACACAGGGAGCAATCTCAAACTTGATAGACAAGCTATCAAAGGTTAATGCTCCTTCAGCACCACCTTCTGGATCCCTCTGCCTGCCTTGCTCATGCTTACACTCTCCTATCCCTGAAAACTGACTGAATTCAAGGTAGTTAATTTGAGGGGAATGAATGCCTCTTGAAGCACAGAGTCTAAGTAACTCTTCCTGACCATGATGTGTTTCACTGTTCAAAGCTCAGCATCAGCCCTGAGCTGGAGTTCATCATGCAACCAACACTTGGTACAGATATGATCCTACGAACCACAATGGTGTCTATCAGTTTCCACGCCAAGCAGGCACAGCATATCACTTGACCTTGCATCTCTAATTTGTTTATTCAGATCTTAATTTTTTTTAATTCTACTGGTCTTTTAATTTTTTTCTTTTAGTTTAGAATCTGTAAATATTTCTACAATTCACTTTTAATCCATAAGTAACCTGTAATAGTCAAATTACCAGCCATTACCAACTAACAAATTTATAGTTTTCCTGTGATGTCATTCTTTGTTTTGTGCTGGTCCCTTGATTCTCTGCTGCAAGCTACCCTATTTAAAAATAACCCTTACAAACTAAGAGCCATAAAAGCAAACATAAAACATCTCATCCCCTCCCTACCTAATTCCCACACTCTCTCCAACTTGCCTGAACTAAAAACTTACTTGGGTTGTGTTTCACTCTGGATTGATTTCTTCTTCCTGTCTGCATGATGATAAATGATTTGAGTTGGTGGTAGAGACTAGTTAGATCAGATAAGGCCTGATGTAGTTGTCTATTGGTTATCTCCGAGATCACAATGATTTGTAGATCTGCACATTCAGATAGGCTAATGATACAAGATTCTTTCATATCAATGATGTCAAAGGTTTCAGGGGTGTCCATCCCAAGGATCCCTGTTGACAGATAAGCTAGATACTGCTAATGCATGAGATGTCAGACCCATTGTAATCAATTAGCTTCTCCTATGTGGACTGCACCATATTGTGTCATTTTCCTGAGTACATGTCACATAATATGAATAAAAGGATAATAAATACATTTTACACCAATGTCAACCTTTTAGGGTACTTCACTTAGACGAAAGTAAAATCTTTAGCTTTCCTGATTGTCCATGTGGTGTGTCAAGTTGACTACAAACAGTGTCTGACTGGATCCTGCAAGCTGTGCAGTTGCACTTACACTATGGTCTTCATTGACATGCTCAAATGCTGTTGATGGGAGTTTTAAAATGCTCCCATAGCAAGTCCCCAGTCACCTCAAGGAATTAATTGCCCACTTAAGGGTCTCAATGGGTCTTTGAGCAGGAAGGCATAATTGGGTGGATGTAGGAATTGTGGCAGACACCGCATGTTTCTGTCCACCTGTTCAGATGCCAACCCTGCGATCAAG
This sequence comes from Stegostoma tigrinum, assembly GCF_030684315.1. NCBI lineage: Eukaryota > Metazoa > Chordata > Chondrichthyes > Orectolobiformes > Stegostomatidae > Stegostoma > Stegostoma tigrinum. The sequence goes on along the minus strand of NC_081364.1, from coordinate 23,593,017 downwards.
CTTGACATAGAAGAAAACGTTCTACCACCCATTCAGACAAAAACAAAATCCAGATCCTTTCCACTCATTGAATAAAAGTAGTTTTACTCATGCTGCCTCTGTTTTTTTTTGCCAATCACTCTCTGCTTATTAATCTTACAACATTGGGAAACAATTTCTCTTAATTTATTCTACCCGAACCCTTCGTGATTTTCAATAATTCTGTCAAATCTTTCCTTCATCTTCTGTATTCTAAGAGGAAGCTGTTCATCTTCTCTGGTTTATCCAAGTCACTGCAATGTTCAACTATTAAGACATTTTAGTAAATCTCATCTGCACCCTCTCCAAGACCATCATGTCCTTCTTAATATTAGGTGCCCAGAATTAGAAATATTTCTGCTGCTGGGGCCAAGCTAATATTTATTTGGGTTTAGTATAACTTCTTGATTGCGTACTCTATGCTTCTATTTATAAAACTCAGGACCTCAAATGCCTGATGAACCGTCTTGATAACATTTTCCTCCTACCTTCAAATATTTGTTCACAATAATGCCAAGGTATCTCTATCCTAGCAGCCCTTTCAAAATTGCATTCTTTATAAATTAGAGTATTTTGAAAATCTCTTCTTCAGGATTTGATTGAGTTTCAGAAATTCAGTACTATAATTACAAAAAATCCATGATGATCATTTCTAACTGTTGCTTTTGTTTGAGAACAAAATATGCTGGTCTTGTTGAATCAATTAATGCAAAATGTAATTGAACAAAATAATGATTTATAAATTTAAGACAATAAATTAAGCCTGCTGTCGGCCTCCTAATAATTAAGTCCCCTTAGGATTTCACTTTGTGTCAGAAGATGGAAAAGGGTTCATTACATTTTCTTGAAACTCCATTAAGTGTGCTGATTAATGTGAAGAAGTTAATTATAACTCAATGCATCCTTGAAAACAAAAGTCAGCTTGCTTGCAATTTAAGACTTACTGCTTCCTTCACAAAGCTCGTCAACATCAAGCAAGGATGCAGGTATAAGTCAGAACAACTATTCATGCCAGATAAGATTTTAAACAATACTGTACAGTTTGGCATGTTCTTAGACCCTGAAATTCCTTAGGACACAATCTGAGTGATTACACAAGGAATATGACTGTCAGTGAGTTCCATTATCAATCTATCTGGAAATGACAGAGTCGGTGATGTTTCTTCTCATTTGCACAGTTCGATTAGTTTCAGGCACCACTTCAAGTACCTCTCCAGTGCTGACCTAACCGTACCTACTGGAATGCCAGTGCCTGTCCCCCGTTGTGAAAGTCACCCACAGCATTTTCACTGATGAACAAGGAGTACTGTGCAGGGTTGACAGGTCTTAGTTTGCTGTTTTTTTTTGGTGCCTAGATTCATTCATCTGTTCACATAACTTTGCGCCTTTTTATCAGTTTGACACAACCAAGTGGATTGATAGGCCATTTTAGAGAAAATCACATTCCTGTCGGTTTGGACACGCATGTACGTCAAAGATAATATATTTCCTTCTCTAAAAGATATTTGTTTACCGGATATATTTATAAAAAGAAAATGACAACTATTTCGTGTCCATCATCAGGTTTTAATTCTGTGCTTATTTATGGTAAAATTCAATTTTACCGCCTGATGGCAGGATTGGAATCTGGGTCCATGGAGCATTTTCCAGGTTTTGGAATTACTAATGCAGTAACAATATACCATTGCCTTCCCCAGATGTGCCATTATTTTTCCCTACAAAACCTGTTGATGGTGGTAAGATGGACGTGTTAGCATCTGATTCCACCCATCAGGGACACAGTTTACACAGTGACTGTAACGATGCTAACCACAATAAATTTGTATGAAGCCGGATGTTTCCAAGCAGTCTCTGGTGAAAAATGTCAGTTGGCAGCTTGGTGAATTAAACAGGTCATGGATGCCTGATTTCAGTAGAGTTTGAATATCTTCTTCACGGCTTGAGCAAGGCCTATTACTTTTGACAAAAGGCATGGCACCCATGTAACAATTTAGTTCTGTTGTTGGACTGCATTGGTTCTTAATGTGAGGCATGTCCAAGTTTATTAAAGGAGGTGACTACTCTCTTGATCGGCATCAAGACTGAGATTTTATGAGCACTTGGGAACACAAAAGTAAAAATGCTGTTTGCTCACCAGCCAGTTTTCCTTCACTGTAATATTTGAGATTGTTTAAAAATATCTGACAAGTAAATGAACCATTTAATAATGTTGACATGCTTTAAACTACTATGGTGGAAAAGATATAAAATCAACACTGTTTTGTCCAGTGACAAATCTCAGTGACATTAATTATAGAACCCAGCATTGGTAAGATTATTTAAAGCAAATTCTTGTCATTGTATTTCCTTAATAAAGAACTGGCCAAAAGGCAAGGTCTTCATAATCAGATATTGTGGAAAAATAAATCACACTTATTCCATTCTCTACATAATAAATGATGCTATCTGTAAGCTGATCCATTAAAATTATTACAGCACTTGTGAGAATTAGTGCCAGAAAGCGTATCAAGGAAAGATATATTTTTCAGTATCAGGATAATATAAAACAGTCTCAAGTCTGACTACACAAAAATTGGTGTTGTCTGAATACTTTTTTTTTACTTTTTTTGGTACTTTAAGCAGTCTATCCTTGATATAGGGAAGTGTTGGAGAGATGAAAGAGTTACTGAATTGACTGTATGAGAAGTGATTCAATAAGAGCAGAAACATGACCATTAACCTAAAGTGTTTTAAATCATATCAGTGGGTTTCCTGGGCCTCTGAGGCACTAGCTGAAGGTATTCTGAACTGAATGGATATTCAATTGGAATTAACGCATTTGATTTTATTTCTGGAAACTGGTAAGTTCTGAAATGCAATATGGCCACAATCCCAAAGTTTTAAGTAAGCGAATAACATTTTATTGATTTTACCTGCCTTTGTTCAGCCACAGAAAAGGAGGAAGCACTTTTTCATAAATTGGCCATGACTTTCTTTTCGCTAACAATAGAAATACATTTCTACAGTTACATTCACCCAGATATAAACTGAAATTCAATTGTATCTGAAAATGGTCATGCAGGAGGTAACTGAAATATTTTAGGACTTTATCTGGATTAACTAGCCACTAAATGCAAAGAATTTAATGAAAAGAACAGTTAGCTGATTGATATACTGGTAAGGTTAATCAAATTCAAGAAGTGAAATGCAAACTGTCTCAGAAGGTTACAGTAATGCACTCTTGAAAGATTGAGAAACCATTGTAAATGCCAGGTGCTGTTTTGATAGCATCAGGCTCCATAATCTTGGAATAGAGAGAGTGGAAGATTCCTGAGAAAAGTTATTTTTGCCAGCAAGAATGGTAAATCCGTATATAAATTACACCTGAAGAGCATGGTGCAGGAAATTGGTGATTATTAACCTCTCAATACTAAGCATGTTATTAAAGAATTAACCTGCGTGGCCAAATCTTCATTCCTGAGTTGGAAAACCCCCAAGTCCTCAAATCTGACTTGAGAGAAAGTGCCATTGATCTTTGAATTTTCATTCTGTTGCATGCGGGTGTTATTTCAGCTATTGTGTCTAATGGTCACATGACTATGGCAATCTAGTCAGTAAACTATGTACAAGTGCATTGTTCTAAATATCTACTTTTCATAAAAAAATTAAAATCATGCACTATCATTTGTAATTACATATTACTGAAGTTATCCAGTATACGTGGTCAACAATGAAAATTGTCAATCGTTAGCAAAATTATCTCATGACTCTAGTCAGTTCCATTTTCATCAGGCTCTGCACATGTATTACATCCATTAGCCTGGATTTTCTGCTGGCCAGACGTTATTCTAAAATAGATGGAAGTCGTGCATGGGAACCCTGAAGAATCCCCATCGTCGCGCTCTCTGAAGGAATTGATGCAGAAATCGAATTTTCCTCTGGACAATTCCTTTTGTGGTCAAATGAATGAAGGCCCAAAGTTGACATCTAAGTTGGCCCTCAGTGCGAAAAATTGGACCTGACAAAAAATTGACCAATCTAAATTAAGCTACAGAGAACAAGAGAAATCAAGGTCAAAGAAATTACAAAGATTCAGGAAATCGAGTTACAACCAGCCTGAGTGTTGTCTATTAGAAGATTATCAATCAGATTTTCTGGCGTCTTGACTTCCAGGCAGTGCCTAAAGATGTGTACTTTACAACTGGTATGGCAACTGTGAAGGCATGACTCCATTGGACGCTTTGAACTCTGCTCATGTTTCCCTTAGGGAAAGACAACAGAATATTTGGGGAAGTCCAGGGGAGGGGGAATACAATCATACGCCTGGATGCAACCTCTTTATCGAAGAGTCACAGCAACCCAAGAAGACCCCAGAGAAGATCCATTCTGATCTGAGAGACTGATTTGGAGGAAGAGAGCCAATCCCATGTTCAAGAGGAAGGAAATTCCAATGAGCCACACGTGAATCATTGAGGATAATTTCCTTTCTCAGACAATAGATCTAGTTAGAGAGTAAATATTGTGAAAAGTTGGGAAATACTTATATGGTGTTTTTATAGGGAATATTTTGTGAATAAAATCAAGTTGAAATGCAAACTGAATTCTATGTCTCTGACAACCTCACTGACAAGACCACTTCGGTAAAGTGTCTTCTGTGCATAAACTGGTCAAAGAGTCCAAAGCACAGAGTACCATCTTCACATGGAAACTCTGAAAGTTTTCGTTTAAACTGGAGACTTTAGTGTGTTCTGATGAAATAATAAAATTGGTAATCAGGAAAAGTTAGACTATCCTGTGGACTCACCACAGAAACACAGTGGCTACAAGAACACGTCAGAAGTTAGGAATACTATGGAAAATAACTCACCTCCTGATACCCCGATTTCCATCCACCATCTACAAGGCACAAGACAGGAGTGTGATGAAATACTCCCCACTTGCCTGGTTGGATGCAGCTTCAACAGCAGTTAAGCAGCCAGCACCTCTTTAAAAAGTAGATGCACATTGGTTTTGGACTGAAGTGAAATGTTCTCTATGGTTACTGGTAAAAATATAGAAGAAGTGTATTATCTCAGATGCAGCTTTGGATCCAATATGTCTGTTGACCTGACAAGGAAAATCTAGTTTATCCAGGGAGGTTGGGATGGAGAGGGGTGGGGCAGAAAGTCCACTTGGCAACACCTCCTCTACCATTGGAACTAAGTAATCAAGAAGCTCAGAGCTGCAAAATCAAATCTCATGATATGATTACAAAGCAGAACAACCTTCCAGATTTGTCAAGGATAAAAATTTTACTTCTCACATCTTTGCTGACATTTGTAGACATGCTACTCACAATACATCCACTCCTGCTTCACTTCCCTTTTCTACAAGCTCGTAACTTCATCTTCTCACACACTCTACAATGTCTGATCTTGCTTCTATTGCAGTCCTCATTCCCTCACACCTCACATTTTCTGCACAGTGTATGAAATATTCTCCATGCTAGGAACATTTCCGAATAATTTCACAAGGATTTTGCATAATAATTTGTTTCTTGCAGATGACACCTGAGTGAAGCATGTGGCAGGAGATGGGAGTTGGAAGTGGCAGAACTGTATGGCATGACCTGTATACCCTTTATCCTTCCAGTAGAGAAAGTTGTACTGGCCATCATGAGGCAAAGACAAGGCATGGAATTGGTGAGTGGGGAGCACTGAAGGAGTTGCTGCATAAACATCATTTTCAGCCAAAAAAACACATTGCTCAATTGAATTTCAATGCAGGTATGTTCCATCTTGATCTAATTGTGTGGAATTAGATGGAGAGAGAACTAAAGACGTGACTCACTGTAAAGTATATATTGAGCCAATCATTAAATCCTTCAAAGCTGAAAACATAACAATGGAGATAATGGGAACTGCAGATGCTGGAGAATCCAAGATAACAAAGTGTGGAGCTGGATGAACACAGCAGACCAAGCAGCATCTTAGGAGAACAAGAGCTGACGTTTCGGGCCCCTACCCATCATCAAAAAAGGGGGATGGGGAGAGGGTTCTGAAATAAATAGGGAGAGGGAGGGAGGCGAATTGAAGATGGATAGAGGAGAAGGTAGGTGGAGAGGAGGCAGACAAGTTAAAGGAATGGAGATGGAGCCTGTAGAGGTGAGTGTAGGTGGGGAGGTAGGGAGGGGATAGGTCAGTCCAGGGAGGATGGACAGGCCAAGGGGGCAGGATAAGGTTAGTAGGTAGGAAATGGAGGTGCAGCTTGAGGTGGGAGGAGGGGATATGTGAGAGGAATAACAGGTTAGGGAGGCGGGGACGAACTGGGCTGGTTTTGGGATACAGTGGGGGGATGGGAGATTTTGAAGCTGGTGAAGTCCACATTGATACCATTGGGCTGCAGGGTTCCCAAGCGGAATATGAGTTGCTGTTCCTGCAACCTTCGGGTGGCATCGTTGTGGCACTGCAGGAGGCCCAGGATGGACATGTCATCTGAGGAATGGGAGGGGTAGTTGAAATGGTTTGCAACTGGGAGATGCAGTTGTTTATTGTGAACCGAGCGGAGGCGTTCTGCAAAGCGGCCCCCAAGCCTCCATATGGTTTCCCCAAAGTAGAGGAAGCCACAACGGGTGCAGCTGATGCAGTATACCACATTGGCAGATGTGCAGGTAAACATCTGCTTGATGTGGGAAGTCTTCTTGGGGCCTGGGATGGGGGTGAGGGAGGAGATGTGGAGGCAAGTGTAGCACTTCCTGTGGTTGCAGGGGGAAGTGCCAGGTGTGGTGGGGTTGGAAGGGAGTGTGGAGCAGACAAGCGAGTCACAGAGAGAGTGGTCCCTCCGGAAGGCAGACAAGGGTGGGGTTGGAAAAATGTCATTGGTGGTGGGGTCGGATTGTAGACGGGGGAAGTGTCGGAGGATGATGCGTTGGATCCAGAGGTTGGTGGGGTGGTATGTGAGGATGAGGGGGGTTTCTTTTGGTGGTTATTGTGGCAAGGGGGTGTGAGGGATGAGTTGCGGGAAATGCGGGAGACACGGTCGAGGGTGTTCTCGATCACTGCTGGGCGGAAGTTGCAGTCCTTGGATAACGAGGACATCTGAGATGTGTGGGAGTGGAATGCCTATCCTCGGATCAGATGCGGTGGAGTTGAAGGAATTGGGAATCAGGGTTGGCATTTTTGCAGGAAGGTGAGTGGGAGGAGGTGTATTCTAGGTATCTGTGGGAGTGGGCTTGAAATGGATATCGGTTTCTAGGTGGTTGGCTGCGATGGAGACAGAGAGGTCCAGGGAGGTGAGGGATGTGTTGGAGATGGTCCAGGTGAACTTGAGGTTGGGGTGGAAGGTGTTGGTGAAGTGGATGAACTGTTTGAGCTCCTCTTGGGAGCATGAGGCGGCGCCGATACAGTCATCAATGTAACAGAGGAAGAGGTGGGTTTAGGGCCAGTGTAGGTATGGAAGAGGGACAGTTCCACGTAACCTACAAAGAGGCAGGCATAGCTTGGGCCCATGGGGGTACCCATGGGCAAGCCCCTTTGTTTGTAGAAAGTGGGAGGAATCGACAGAGAAGTTGTTGAGGGTGAGAACGAGTTCAGTTAGGCGGATGAGGGTGTTGGTGGAGGGGGAATGGTCGGGCCTGCTGGATAGGAAGAAGCGGAGGGATCCCCATTCCCCTTTTCTGATGAAGGGTCTAGGCCCGAAACGTCAACTTTTGTGCTCCTAAGATGCTGCTTGGCCTGCTGTGTTCATCCAGCTCCACACTTTGTTAACATAACAATGGATTTTTGTCTTCACTGCCTTCACTCTTTTAATGCTATGATCATAATAGCAACTTCAGGAACAACTAGTACATCAAATTTAATTACTTAAGAAAGAAGTGTTAACTAGTTACACAGTTTACCCTTTACTGGGTCCTCTTGATATTTTTGACTGATGTCAAAATCTACCCCAATTCACTATCACAAGAGGAAAGACATTTTATAAAGTTCAACAGTGGAAGACATTATCATGAAACATTAACCTTCAAGTTTTAAGACCTTACTTCGGGTAGCCAGTAAGTATCTGTCACTCCCATTACTATATCACTTCGTAGGTAACAATAGATTTACTTCTTATTCTTACAGTGAAATCATTTATGTCATGTAAGGTTTTTATTACAATGATCATAATAGCAACTTCGGGAACAACTTGTTCATCAAATTTAATTATGTAAGAAAGAAGAAGGCCAGAGTTTCAAACTCTTGCTTGAAGCAAAATGCAATGGGTTTTAAAGGATGGGCAGCACTGAAGTAAATATGTGTAGATATCAATTTTCTTTTGCACTCTAAACACTGATGAAATTGCCATTCACTGCTGCATGAAAACAAGACTTAGTACGTGATGTTCACAAAAGACAATAGCCTAGAAGTGTTATTGCTAGCCTGTTAACCCTGGATAATGTTCTCGGGGCCCAGATATAAATCCTGCCATGTCTGATGGTGGAATTCGGATTCAATAAAAATCTGGAATTACAAGTCTAATGATGACCATGAAACTATTGCTGATTGTTGGAAAAACCCATCTGATTCACCATTGCCCCTTAGGGAAGTAAACTGCCATCCTCACCTGGTCTGGACTACATGTGACTCCAGACCTGCAGCAATGTGGTTGATTCCTAACTATCCCCTGGGATAGGCAATAAATGCTGCCTAGCCAGTGACACCCTCATTCCTTGGATTAATAAAAAAAAATTTGTTTACACTTCTGACATTCCCAACTTGAATATTTTCAACAATCATTCATTTAAAAGAAACTTACAATCGAATAACTTGTTGGTAGCACCCTCATACTGGAAAAAAGGTATTCTAGTACTGGACTTTGTCCTGAATTATGATAATCAGCATTAAGCCTGTTGGAGGGGTCATAATGGAACATTCGTGAGGGATGTGATTGACCTCAAATGGCATATGCGGTGTGCATTAAATCCTTCCACCCAATCACACATACCAGAAATAATCAAAAACCGAGATTGATGAAATGCGTGTTTTTCTGAGAAACCTGTGAAGGCAAATTTCAGTAAAGGTTGACGAGCCATAGCTATTTAATTCATTGCTACCAATACAATAGGAAACAGCATTTGCTAAGGAAACTTATGCTAGACTCAATCTTCATCTAGGCTCCCAGTGATAAAATGATCTGTTTTAAGAAAGAAGCTGCAATTATTTGAAATGTATCGGACCATTGTGGCCAATGACAGAAAGCAAGACAATTACCATCAAAATGCAGAAATAACATGTGTCAGGAAGACTCTTAATTGACATTGCTGGACTTTGAGCTTCAGACCAGCCTTTTATGTTATCACCATGTTTTTACCTTCTAATGTTGGTTTTTAAAAGTTATCTGTAATTCCATCTTCTGACTTCTATGCAGGTGAAAGTAGAGAGCTACACGGACAGTAATATGTCTGTGACTTTCCTTCAGCAATCAGAAACTCTGTAAAATCTCTGGAACACCAATGGTGTAGCCACTGCTTTCAGGTGTGATGTGCATTTTCAAGTAATTTTCTAATGCTCATTATTACGAAAAGGTGTTATTAATAGACAGTACTTCAGGGTACCTATGTCCATCACAATCTTTTATATGTTCATTTTATTGGAAGTACTGTGTTCAAATTATGTCAGAAATTGACTTATCGCTCAAATTGGTAGGTATATAAACGGAAGAAAGAGGTACATGTTAAGATTACATTTTCAGTTCACTTAGACCTCTGCAGATTGTACAACTCTATCACTTCTTTCATCTCTCTTTAGAATTATTGTTCACTTTGGGAGTTGGTTAACTCAATTGGCTGAACAGCTGACTTGCAATGTAGTGTGCAGCCAACAAATTGGGTACAATTACTGCCCTGGCTGAAGTTACTATGAAGAACTCTCTTTCTCAGCATCTCCCTTTCCCTGAGGAAAGTGACCCTCAGGTTAAACAAACGCCAATTGTCTGTCTCATGAGAGAGCAGACCTCTTATCTGGTAGGACTACGTCAACTCTACATTTTGTTTATTTATTTTTGGGATATGCTAACATGGGCTGCTAACATTATTTCCCACCCCTAGTTTGTCTTTTTGATGGTGGCACCCGCCCTTTTAAACAGTTGGAATCTACGTCATGGAGTACTCTGCAATGCCAAGGAGTTCCAGGAGTTTGACCCAATAATGATGAAGGAATGGTGATATTTGCCCAGATCAGTACAGTGAGTGGCTTAGAGGAAAAATGGGAGGCTATGGTGTTCACAAGCACCTACTGCCCTTGTCCTTTTAGGTACTGGGGACCAAGGGTGTGGGAGATCTTTGCAAAGAAGCCAATGTCCCTTTTTATCAGGACCGTTTATTTTCTGCTCTGTACTTCCCTCTTGATATCACAGGCATAAAGTTACATTCCTCATCCCATTCTCCTCTGAGTTGATTTTCAAAAACAATGCTATATTATACCCTCACACAATGGCGATACAGTACAGCTTCTTGTTGCAACCCCTTCCCCCACCGTGGTACATGGTCACAGAATGCTGGTAAACAAACCACATCTTAAATTGCAATGACTGAAACAGGGGCATGCTTGATAGATTCACATGAGAGCATAGAGCAGAGTTATTATGGCTTGATTTTGCAGGGCAACAGCTACTACAAAACAAAATTAATTTTGCACTCCCTGTTGAGAAAACATGATTTAGTATCCATTGAGTAGACGTGCCATGCTATGCAATTTATTTAGCTGTCCCTGATAGGCAAAAGGATGCAATGGTACCTAAGTTCTATGTTTGCTATGGTTTCTGCAAGTTACATTTAAAAAATGTAGTCACGCATAGCTGGATTACCAACCAGCTGAAGACCGCATGTAGTCATGGTTACAGTGACTCAAAAGCTGCCTTGAGTGTTTGTAGAGATAAGGCCCGTTTCTATCTGACATTATCACTGCTCCTGGTTCAACACCTCTGACAGAGCGAAAATTGTACGTTCCTGCAGCAATACTGTTGATTTGTCTTTCTGTTAATCAACATTGCCTGCCCAGATCAATTCTATTAGTGCCTGATTAAAGGAGAAAGTCAAAAGCTGGCTACAGTTTAGCTGTAAACTAACATAAATTCTCCTTGTGACATTTCAATGTATTGTGAAACTGTTTGGGTTGTTAAAATAACGAAGAGTTTCACAATTATGTTTTGAAGTTGCAAATTCCAAAGCAATTTTATTGTATGATTGAAACTTATAATTGGCTCCGATTGAGGTTAATTGTGCAACACTTATTCCTTGCATTTTCTGCTCTGATGTGATCGTGTTAAACAGGTTTCCAGATTTTGTTTAATTTATAAGATGTTTCGCCCTTATCCCCCAAAATACACAGAAAATAAAAAAAATCCATTTAAAGCTTCACTAAAGAAGCTGCACATGTTAATATATGCAACTTAACAGCCTGGAATATACTGATATGTCAAAATAAAACAGAAGCAGGCAAATAAATCAGAACTATCCACACTTGAAAGAAAGCCTTGTTTTCCCAGGATTTCAGGTTTAAAGATTGCTCAGGGGAATTGTAAATATCCTTTCTGTGTCTTGTTTGTCATGTATTTCAGTATTACACGTAGAAAATGGAAAGTGAATGTCACTTGTACAGATTAATCTGTTTGAAACATAACTCCTGTTCAAATTATCCAAAGCTTAGTTTTGATCTGCAACTACATGGGCGAAAGATTATTCTTTTGTAATGCCTGCTGTTATGATGTCATCTGATGTTATTACCCCACAAGTCGTATCACAGAGTGAAATGTGGCTTGATAGCCAATTATTTTTGCTTTAAAGATGGGGTCTTTAATTGAAATACAAGCACTCAATTCTACAGATTTGGTTTTCACAATCAAGATAATAAAAGAAATGAAAATAAAATTGAATAAACCAAGCTATAATAGTGTATACATGTATAAAACAAGTTTTAAAATGTAGAAGCCTACAGTAAAATATAATCCCACTAATCACAAAAGCAATCCTTGTATCAGAAAGAATTCCCTTCTTTTTTACACCTATAAGACTTCATTTAACTGTGACTTCAATTACTAGTCTTGCGAATATGATGGCTTCTTCCTTGAGTTTTAATGCAACTGAGCTGAGGCCTGCTGTGTTCATCCAGCTCCACACTTCGTTATCTCTGAGTTTAGGCTTTCTCAGTTGCAAATTAGCCCATCAGAGTTGTAAACAAATATTTCTGGTATGGAAGTTTAAAACTAAACTTCATACACAGAGACACTCTACTATACCACAGTTCTAATCTCTCTTTCTGAGGAGAAACTGTTTTATGAAACTGGCTTCAAACTGCAAACTTTCCTCTGAAATCTTGAGTGTTTTTTTTTCAAGTTATGGGTGTTTCCTCTGAGACTTCCCCACAAGATCTGGCATTATTCCAATTTATTCATGGGGTGTGGGCATCCCTGTAAGCCCTTGACAAGATCTGTAGTGAGCTGCATCCTTCAATTGATGCACCCCATTTGGTTTAGGTGGACCTGTGTGCCTGCTGCTCTAGTCCCTTGCCCCTGCCCTCTTCTTATAGCCACAATACTTATAAGGCTTAAATGAAACAAAGAACTAGGAATGCTGAAAATCTGAAACAAAATCAGGAATTGCTGAAGAAACTCAGCTGGTCTGGCAGGATCTATGGATAGAAAGCAGAGTTGACATTTTGGGTTTGTCGATCTATCTTCAAACTTGTCCAGTTCGGCTTTTAGTCAATAAGAAATCTCAAGATTTTTAATGGGGGGCTCAGGGGTCTGAGCAACATGGGGTACAGTGCGTTGTATGGTAGAATCAGATGAGAAATGCAAGTAAGTGCATCTCGATGTCTCAGATCATCTCGTTCTATCTTTTATTCTTCTCATGACAGACATGGTCAGATTCTCACTGAGCCGCGGTGAGTTGCCAATTGACAGTGATTAATATTTGTTAAGGTTCCTTTGTTAGTTGCGATCTTACCATATTCACTTAACAAACTAGAAGCCAAGCAAACCCAATGTCCTTCACATGACGTCCATGTTAAATGCTGGAGAGCAGCATCTCTGGGTACCTCCAGTGTGCGCTGGTCACCTGCACCGTATGCCCAGGCATTGACATCCAACATGTGCCAGTCTCTTTGAACTCTCATGTGGCATCTCAGCCCTTCATTGCTGCACCTCAGACTGCACCAACAGCTATCATTGTAATGTTGCTGCAAAGACACTGTGTGCTCAGAGAAACACACTCAGCTCGTGCACTGGACCAGGCTACATCTCTTGGCTTTTAGTTTGCTGTCTTAGCACTTATTCATTCTGAGCCTACCTGGATGCTCATAGTTTTGCTTTGCTTTACATTATGTACTTGCACTTTGCCCTGTCAGCCAGAAATGCCAAGCTCATATTTTACTGTGTTATCGTGCCAGTTAGAACATAGAGCATAGAACAGTACAGCATAGTACAGGCCCTTCGGCCTACGATGTTGTGCCGAATTTTTATCCAAAACCTCAGGCCTATCTCACCTCCACCCCTACCTTATACTATCATCCATATGCCTATGTAATAGCCGCTTAAGTGCCCCTAATAAGGCTGACTTTACTACCCTCTCTAGCAATGAATTCCACACCCCTACCATTATCTGAATAAACAACCTACCTCTGACATCTCCCCTATATCTACCTCCACTCACTTTAAAATTATACCCCCTCATAATAGCTACCTTCACCCTAGGAAAATGTCTCTGGCTGTCCACTCTATCTATATCTCTGATCATTTTGCACACCTCTATCTCTCATCCTTCGTCGTTCTAAAGAGAAAAACCCTAGCTCTCTCATCCTTTCCTCGTAAGACCTTCCCTCCATTCCATGTAACATCCTGGTAAATCTCTTCTGTACCTTTTCCAATCCTTCCACATCTTTCCTATGTAGATGTCAAGTCAGGAAGCTCATTACAGTTGTCAGCAGCCCTCTGTCCAGTCAAGGGGAAGAACCTTCACTCAGGGGATCCCAGCACAGTAAGTCAAGAGCAGCATCGTTCATAGCCCAATAGCTGTTCAGGGTGGTCAGATTCAGTTTTCTCTTCATAAGGCATCAGCAGTAGAATTACAGCTGGATACCACTCCTTCATGACTTTTTCTGCCCTATTCTGGGCAATTTTCCTATTTCAATTTGAGGCAGAAATATGAAAATGCCTGGCATAACCATTACCGTTGTCGATAGAAGGGGTGTGGTAAGTGTCCCAAGTGAGTGAGTAGGCAGCGCAGAGGGCATGCAGATTTGGTAGTGTCATGGGTCGTGTGGGTGAGGATGAGTGGGGAAGATTTTGCAGGTAACAGTGACAGTGGTCAAACATGAACCTTTGTGGGAGGAGGGTACTGTAGCAGGGATAGTGTCAGTAGCAGAGAGAAGATGGTGGTTCTTATGCTGGTGGAGTGGAGAAAGACATTGACCATTTTTCTGCAGTGCAGGGAATTTCTCAAATGACTGGGCCTGCTTTAACCTGGGTGGTGACCTTAGGTCAGCCTGACAAGATCTGGTGTCTTAGCCTCTACTGCTTATCCTGAAGGAAGAGGAAATCCCATCTCAGCACCATCTGTCCAGCCAATCTCCCCTCTTCTGCCACGTTTTAGGCAAATGGCAGGAAGTATGCAGTGCAGTTCCAGATTGACAGAGCTTGTTGGGTGCACAATGGCCATTTACAAGTGTTGCTGGTTTCAGGGCTGCCAGTCAATTCTAAGATTCTGCTGAGTGGTGACTTGTTCTGGGAACTTTGCATGATTAGGCTGGGCTGAAGTCAGACATGATACACACCATTTGGTTGGAAATTAAACAGTGAGTTGGGTCAGATTTGGCAAGCAAATTTGCTTGGTTTCATGGCAAAAATCCTCACAATAAACTCAACACAACTTGTACTTATCCAAACAACCATAAAATTTATCTCATAGTGATAGAATCTCTTATCTAAGAGCCTAATGCATTACATTATTTATTTTGTTTGGTCATAAACTCTTCAAATGTAAAAACATTCTTATTAGCATTCACAAACTCTTTCTCTCAGGAAGTTTATTTCTGAAAATAAATCACCAATGCTATAGAAGTGTGAACTAATTAATCATTAAACCCCTTTAGGCACATAGGAAACCCATATGCCACTAGTTAAAAATTCAGCAAGCCAAAATAAATGATATAAAAATATATTTAAACTACATATTAGCTGGGATGTCTATGGGGAAAAGTAGACGGAAACCCTTTCCATCCCTTATTGCCTTGTGATATCTCAAAGCATTCCATTGGACTGAAACTGCTCAAAAGGATTTTTATCTACAACTTTATAACTGAAATTATACTCCTTCAGTATCCCCAAATACAAACACATTCATTCACAATTAAGAAAGGCAAAAGACAAATGGTTCAATACAGATACTATAGGGTAAAATGTTATAGGGGTGTGAGTGATATGGGCTATGGCATGATTTATGGCAGAATTGGAGAAGAAATTTGATGGGACCAATCTTGACATCCGGAGTATTTTGTTCCGTCTTTCATAATTTTGTCAAAAAGCTTGGTGTGGGTCTTGCCATTCTGTGGTAGTTGTCAATGATGGTGTTTCAAGCTTATTAATGGCTCATTGATGACCCAACTTACCCAATAACATTCAACTTCCTTTCTTACCAAACTCACCATCAAACTAGACATCAACAAAACTCCACATGGATACCAGACTGGGTATCTAGCGAATAAAAGTGGCCTCTTGGTCCGAACAACTTCCATGTTGGACACCAATTACCACAACCTCATGACGTGGTCCATGGGTTCTGCCACATGCACCCACATCTTGGGTTTGGGGTCACACTGACAGGCTAGGCCTGTGATTCATTCCATGAAGTACACACTATATTGTCTTCCACCCTCTTCTGAGTCATAAATATATGGTCGATTTTAAAAATGGCTGCCAGCACACCTAAAGTGAGTTGCATGCATGTTTGTTCCTTTCTTTCTGAGGCAGTAGGCTCCATTTTGGGAGGGACGTGAGTCTTTCAAGCAGCTATTGTCTTAATTAGGCATTTGCATTGAGATTTGTAATCTCAAATTTCTGAGAGTCAACAAAACGCAGTGACCAATGATGTCTTATGTACTTCTCAACCACGAGCAATCCTGACCATGTCATTGGTCATTAAAATTTAATTAGTCATCTCTGTGAAGTGGAAGTAATCACAGGCAACCTCTAAATTGTTCCCCCTTGTTCCATAATTCACAAAGACATCCTTAGCCTTATAACCTTCACAAGGGTGTGGAGATGCTTTCCTCTCACATTGAACTGTAAGTATTTGTCAGCACAATCTTGCATGCAATGCTGTCTTCCTGGGGCAATGGGGATGGGAGAGAAGGGTTTCAGTAATCTTACAGCACTAAAACTCTTACTGTAATTGTATGGCATAGCCTGTGTCTCCAATGTCAAAGGTTCATTACAAGCATCCTTCGCCTACCTTGTCAGAGATCTCTATGTCCCTCTCTATCAGAGTCCTATAGACCATGTCATTTGCATGTGATGCGACTGCTGACAGCTCACATTAGTAAGGAGCCGTTCTATTTCTGATATTTACCACCTAAGTTTATTGGAACCGTAAGTACTGGGTCTAGCCACAGCAGGTTTTTATGATCTCACAGAGAACATGGTGATTGATATAGAGTAAAAGTGATTACAGTGGAGGAATGCAGAGGAAATTCATCAGGATATGACCTGGATGGAACATTTTAGTTACGAATAAAGGCTGGATAGGCTCAGAGTGTCTTCTTTGGAGCACAGAAGGCTGAGGGGTTGGTGGGGGGGATCTCTCGGTAAAGGTGTATAAAATTGAGAGGACATGGTCAAGGTGAATAGGAAATAGCTATTGCCCTTACTGGAAGTGTCATTAACACAGGGATATTTACTTCCAATAATGAGAGGGAAATAGAGGTGAGAAACCTCACAACTTTGAATAAGCGCATGGGTGAACACTTGAAATGTCATAACATTCAAAGCTATGGGCCAAGTGGACTCCAACATCACAGATACTAGTCTTTAGCCAATTTGATTCACTCCATGTGATATCAAGAAACTTTGAGGCTCTGGATACTACTAAGGCTATGGGTCCCAACAACATTCTGGCAATTGTACTGAAGATGTATGTTCCAGAATATGTCGCACCCCTAGCCAAGCTGTTCCAGTGCAGCTTCAACACTGGTATCTATCCAATAATATGAACAATTTCCCAAGTATATCCTGGACACAAAAAGCAGGACAAATTCAGCCTAGCCAATTACTCTCCATTAATTTACTTTTGATCACCAGTAAAGTGACAGAAGGTGCCATCAATAGCTCCTGAGATGCTGCTTAGCCTGTTGTGTTCATCCAGCTTCACACTTTGTTATCTGGGATTCTCCAGCATCTGCAGTTCCCATTATCTCTGTGCCATCAATAGCACCATCAAGCATCACCTGCTCAGCAATAACCTTCTTGCTGATGCCCAGTCTGTATTCATAGGGCCCACCATCCTCAGCTGCTTCATCAATGACCTTCCCTCCATTATAAGATTAGAAGTGGGGATGTTTGCCGATATTGCACATTTGCGACATCTCAGATTAGAAGCAGTCCATATTCAAAAGCGACAACATTTGGAAAATAGCCAGCCTGGAGCTGACAGATGGCAAGTAACATCTGCGCCACATAAATGCCAGGCAATAACCATGTCCAATAAGTGACAATCTAACCAACACCCCTTGACACTCAATGGTGAAACCATCGAAGAATCCCCCACCATCAGCATCCTGGGTGTCACCATTGACCAGATACTCAACTGGACTAGGCAGATAAATACAATGGGTGCAAGAGCAGGTCAGAGGCTAAGAATACTACAATAAGTAATTTACCACTTGTCTCCCAAAAGCCAGTTCACTATCAACAAGGCAGAAGTCAGGATGGAATGCTCCACACTTGCCTGGATAAGCAAAACTCCAATAATACTCATGAAACTTGCACCGCCCAGGACAAAGCAGACCACTCGATAGGCATCACGTCACAAACATCCACTCCCTCCACCGCCAACACTCAGTTGCAGCAGCTACCTACAGGATGCACTGCAGGAATTCACCAAAGATCCTTAGACAGCACTTTCCAAACCCATGACTGCTTCCAACTAGAAGGAGAGGAGCAACAGGTACATGGGAACACCACCACCTGAAAGTTCTCCTCCAAGCCATTCACCACCTTGACTTGGAAATTTATTGCCTTTCCTTCACTGTTGCTGGGTCAAAATCCTGGAATTCTCTCCCAAAGGGCATTGTGTCAACCTACAGCACGTGGACTGCAGCAACTCAAGAAGGCAGCTGATAACCACCCTCAAGGAAAGCTATGGACAGGCAATAAATACTGAGTAGCCAGTGATACCCATGATCCACGAGAGAATAAAAGAAAGTTCTGGAAAGCAGAATGAGTGTAGATAAGTTAGCTTCAAATTGATGGGTGAAGGGCTTATTTTGTGCTGTATTATTGCATGACTCATGTCAGTAAATTCAGGAATGGGTTAAACATCCAGTGGCTGCTGAACAATTTCTTCTTGAAGAAGATGGAGTAGAAGTTCCCCTCAGGATGTAGAGGTGGTACAGGAAGCTTTCAGTCTATCATCTTCAATGTCAATTCCTCTAAGTGAATGAGGTGCATTGCTGCCCGCAGACTGAGAATGCCAGAGGATGTTGTTACAGGAATGTACCATCTGCAGGAGCAGGACCTGCACTCTGAAGGGGTGTGCGGCCATCCCGTCTTGGTGACCATCCCCTTGGCAGCTACTCTAAAATCTCATTCAACTGGCTGCTTCCCAGAATCCACTGGGGATCTAGGTGGGACCTCTTAACCCTCAAATGTATTAAGGCTGTTGTTGATGCAGTTTGTGCCACACCAGAACACATCACTTCACCTCGTTTCCCTGCGTTGAGATCAGTGCGGCAGCCTGGTCAGTAGCTTTGGCAGCATAGTTGGCTTTCACCTGGGGCAAGCCCCAATAGACTGTCCACACATCACATCAAGAGACTATGTTATAATGCAGCTGATTCATCAGCAGGGAAGTATTGCATGCCATCAAGGTACACAAATTCTGTGATTATCCGTATCACATTTTAGAGATCTGTGTCAGGTACCCTAGAGTTTCCATGTTGCCTGTATCCTTGAAAACTCTTGTGTTTCTGTCCCAAGGCTGGATATCCTAAAAGGATAGCTGCTGGATGACAAGAGATATCCTTTGTAACCATGGTTGATGACTCTGTTGCACAAACCGTTGACTGAGAGTTGGTGTAGATATAATGCAGCCCATTCTTCCATCAGCACGTGGACTCCATCAGGGCCATAATAGAGCGGACACTAGGCTTCCTGAAGATGAGGTTCCAATACTTGGATCAGTTGTGTGGGGGGCCTTGCAGTACATTCCTTTCAGAGTGTGTCACATAATCCTACCATGCAGTCGTCTGTGCAAATGATGGGCAGAGGAGATGTGATGGTCACTGAAGAGATAGGAGGGTGGCAGCATCCTTCTGGAGGAGAAAGATAATGACATTGAACAGGAGGACAATTACCTCCATCAATAGGTGCCACAGATTTCTCAGTATATGCATTGGCATGGCAGCTTCATGCACCTCCATCAGTTCAGAAACTGAGATCTCGATGAATATTTGATGTAGATTCAAGTCAGGAGCACCTGCTGGTGAGTACATCACTACCATGTCTATACAGCTGGCTGAGGAGAAAACACCCGAGGTACTGGCTGTCAGAGAACTGCTGGATAGCAGGCACCTGCTCAGTCCTAGGCAGGAGAGTTACCCTTGTTGTCTGCAATCAGGGACTTCAAGCAACTGCACAAACAGACAAAGGAGCAAGAGGCAGGTTTGTGGGAGGCACTGGCAAACACACTTAAATTCTGGAGGACTCCACCAATGTTGTTTACACCATGTTGCCTCTGACATGCGAAGCATGTAGCCACTCCATGATCAGAAGGAAGGCCTGCAGCTGTCCACTTAAGTGCCTGACTGTCTGGGTCTTCTTAAAGCAGAAGATATGATGCTGTCACCAACTGTCCAGCCAATGGGCAAGACCCACTTTACCTGTGTTAAATACTGACCAGAGGGTGTTTCCAGTGAATGACATTCTATTGACTTCATGAATAACAATAGTGAGAAAAGCTAAAGTTTACAACTGATACGTTCTTTTAAAATTTTGCAAAAATCTTTAAGTATTTCTGCTACAAAAAATTCTTTACCCATTGCTTTTATTTTTAATTTAACAATCGTCACTAACAGGAGTCTTGGCCTAAGATTACATTACAGTATTTGAAAGAAGCAATAATATAGAATGTTTCCCAGTATCAAAGATGTAAGGTGAGGCATATTAATTGCTGACAAAAGCAGCATTGTGTAACTGAACAACAAAAAATGATAATACGAAGATTGTAACTGTGCACCTATTCCAATTGGAGCTAATGGAACCAAAGTGCTTTTATGGCAGTAAGTGAAAAGCAAGCTCATGACTGTCAGTTGTTTCATTATGAACATTGCATAACATGATAAATTATTAAATATTGAGTATAAATGATTGAACTGGTTATTTGAAAACAAAAGACAAAAGTTTGGCTACATTGTCATGCTTATAATTATTTATCAAAATATAAAAGCTTTAAAATTTATGTGAAGGTGAGTCTGTGAAATTTATTTTCACTGAGGATATAAGAAAAGCCACAAGGCCCTTGCATGATGCTTGTGATAACAATGACAGGAATTTGTAAATTGTCTTGATGGCATAACGCAAGTGTCATAACCTTCTATTAGCTATTTACAATACATATTAATTATTTAGATAACTTAGATTATCTCAAATTTTGCAGATGATACAAAGTTGGGTGGGAGGGTGATTTGTGAGAAGGATGCAAATATGCTTCAGTATGATTTGGATAGGCTGAGTGAGTGGGCTAATGCATGGCAGATGAGGTATAATATGGATAAACATAAGATTATCCAATGTGGTAGCAAAAACAGGGAGGCAGATTACTATCTAAATGAGAATAGGTTAGGAAAGGAGGAAGTAGTGTCAGCTGCTGAGAGTAAGCTAGCAAATTGTATATTTGCCTTCAGAGCAAGAGAATTTGAATAAGGGAGCAAGGATATCTTATTGCAGTTCTGGAGGGTCATGATGAGGTTATACCTGGAGTATTGTGTGCAGTTTTGATCTCTTTATCCAAAGAAGGAAATTGGAGCTATGAAAGGTGTGCACCGATTCCTGGCATGGCAGGACAGAT
This sequence comes from Stegostoma tigrinum, assembly GCF_030684315.1. NCBI lineage: Eukaryota > Metazoa > Chordata > Chondrichthyes > Orectolobiformes > Stegostomatidae > Stegostoma > Stegostoma tigrinum. Next base: position 23,571,728 of record NC_081364.1, on the reverse strand, counting down.
GTATGGAGAGAGATTAGATCAATTAGGACACCATTCACTGGAGTTTAGAAAAATGAAGGAGGGATCTCATAGAAATGTATAAATTTTGAACAGGACTAGACAGGATAAATGCGCGATAGGTAATTCCTTGTGACGAGAGAGTCCAGGAATCAATAATAAGGATACGGGGTAGGCCAATTAGATTGAGATAAAAAGACATTTCTTCACCCAGAGCGTGGAGAGCCAATGGAATTATCTGCTACAGAAAGCAGTTGAGGCTGAAACATTGAAAGTTTTCCAGAAGGAGTTAGACGTAATCCTTCAGGCTGAAGTGATCAAAGAGTATGAAGAGAAAATAGAACGGGGTACTAATTTGAATAATCAATCCATGATCATATTGAAATGTGGAGAAGACTCCAGAGGTCAAATGGCCTAGTCCTGCTCCTAGCTTCTCGGTTTCTATGTCCTTCTCGCTTTTCCTCTTGTCTGGGTCTCAGCCATGGATCAATTAGTAGCACTCTTACCTTTGGGTCAGAAGGCTTTCCTGCTTTATGAGTTCAGGCTACAACCCAGAATGAAGCATCAATGCAGTGCTGAGAAAATGTTTCTCTATTGGAGGTACCACCTTTTGGATGAAACCTTTAACTGAGATCCTATCTTTCCCATCAGCTAGATGTAAAACATTCCATGATACTATTTGAAGAACATTAGAAGAGTCACCAATACTGATCCTTTATTGAACATTACAAAGGAAGATTTTCTTTTTTTTCATCATGACATCGCTGTTTATGGGAATTTGTATTGTGCTTTTTATATAGTAACAATAACTGCAATTCAAAAAATATTTCATTTGACATGAAGGGTTTTGGAGCATCCTGTAAGTATGAAAGTGTGGTGATCCAAGCCAATGGTGATATTGAACAAGTCAGATGCCAAAACGATCCTTAGCTTGATGGTCATATTTTTAATTTATAAAATTGATTTCCATAGTGGTTAGTCACCGAAATATATTCATACAATGCTGCAGATATTCTTTGACAAGAGAACATAAGTTCATTACACAAAAAAGAAAGAAAACAAAATGAATATACGTGATATTTTTAAGAATCTTAACACAATCATTAAAGCAAAGCTTCAATTTGCATCCCAACATGACCTGCTATTGACACTGAATACCAGAGATATATCACTCAACTTTTCAAATCTTCACTTAATTGAAACGTTCCAGTTTGATTCCTTTGGACTGCTAAGGTTATTTTCAATTTATGATTTCGTCCTGGATTTCATGGGCGTGTACCTTTCACAATTCTGGCGGACTAAATGTTTGTGGTTCTAACAACTTGAGCATTTCAATCCATATTTTTCTAGTTTGGAAACTCCATACTAAACTCTTCAGCTAAGAGATAACACTGTGTGAAGATGGATGAACACAACAGGCCAAGCAGCATCAGAGGAGCAGGAAAGCTTGACGTTTTGGATCAGGACCCTTATTCAGAAATGGGAGAGAAGAAAGGGATTCTGAAATAAATAGGGAGATGGGGGGGGGGTGGTCGTGGATAGAAGATGGGATAAAGGAGAAGATAGAGTGAGAGGAGACAGACAGATCAAAGAGGCGAGGTTGGAGCCAGTGAAGGTGAATGTAGGTGGGGAGTTGGGGGGATAGCGCAGTCCAGGGACGACAGATAGGTCGGGGGGCCGGGGTGAGGTTAGTGGGGGTGGGGCTTGAGGCAGGTGGAATGGTTAGGAAGGTGGGGACTAGCTGGGCTGGTTTTGGTATGTGGTCGGGGGACGGGAGATTTTGAAGCTTGTGAAGTCCACATTGATACCCTTGGGCTGCAGAGTCCCCATGCAAAATATGAGATGCTGTTCCTGCATCTTTCAGGTGGCGTCATTGTGACAATGCAGGAGGCCCAGGATGGACATGCCGTCCGAGGAGTGGGTGTGGGGGGGATTTGAAATTGTTCATGACTGGGTGGTGTAGTTGTTGTGAACAGAGCAAAGGTGTTCTGAAAAGTGGTCCCCAAACTTCCGTTTGGTTTTCCCGATGTAGAGGAAGCCACAGCGAGAACAGTGGATACAGTATATAACATTGACCGATGTGTAGGTGGACATCTGCTTGACATGAGGCATCTTCCAAGGGCCTGGGATTAGGGTGAGGGGGAAGGTGTGGGGGCAGGTGTAGCTGTTGCTTCAGTTGCAGGGAAAAGTGCCGGGGGTGGTGGGGCCGGAGGGGAGTGTGGAGTGGACAAGGGGGTCACAGAGAGAGTGGTCTCTCCAGAAAGCACATAAGGGTGGTGAGGGAAAAATGTCTTTGGTGGTAGGGTCGGATTGCAGATGGTGGAAATGTCGGAGGATGATGTGTTGGATTTGGAGGTTGGTGGGGTGGCATGCGAGAACGAGGGGTGTTCTGTTTTGGCTATTATTGCGAGTAGGTGGTGTGAGGGATGAGTTGCGGGAAATGTGGGAGACACGGTCGAGGGCATTTTTGATCACTGTGGAGGGGAAGTTGCGGTTTTTGAAAAAAGAGGACATCTGGGATGTTTGGAAGTGGAATGCCTCATCTTGGGAGCAGATGCAGCGGAAGCGAAGGAATTGGGAATAGAGGATGACATTTTTACAGGAAGCTGGGTGAAAGGAGGAATATTCTCGATAGTTGTGGGAGTTGGTAGGTTTAAAATGGATATCGGTTTCCGGGTGGATGCCAGAGATGGAGACAGAGATGTCCAGGAAGGAGGGAGAGGTATCAGAGGTGGTCCAGGTAAATTTAAGGTTGGGGTGGAAGGTGTTAGTGAAGTGGATGAACTGTTCGAGCACCTCGTGGGAACATGAGGCGGTGCCGAAACAGTCATCAATGTAACGGAGGAAGAGATGGGGGATTGGGCCAGTGTAGCTTTGGAAGAGGGATTGATCCACGTATCCTACAAAGGGGCAGGCAAAACTTGGGCCCATGCGGGGACCCATGGCCACCCCCTTTGTAGGAAGTGGGAGGAATTAAAGGAGAAGTTGTTGAGGGTGAGGACGAGTTCGGATAAGCAGATGAGGGTGTCAGTGGAGAGGACTGGTCGGGTCTGCAGGACAGGAAGAAGCGGAGATCTTTTAGGCCATCCGCATGAGGAATGCAGGTGTATTGGGACTGTATGTCCAGAGTGAAAATGAGGTATTGGGGACCGGGGAATTGGAGGTTCTAGAGGAGGTGGAGAGCATGGGTGGTGTCACAGACGTAGGTAGGGACATTTCCGCCATCTGCAATCTGACCCCACCATCAAAGACGTTTTTCCCTCCCCACCCTTATGTGCTTTCCGGAGGGACCACTCTCTCTGTGAACCCCTTGTCTGCTCCACACTCCCCTCCAGCCCCACCACCCTTGGCACTTTCCCCTGCAACTGAAGCAAGTGTTACACCTGCCCCTATACTTCCCCCCTCACCCCGGTCCCAGGCCCTAGGAAACCGTTTCTTATCAAAATGATGTCCACCTGCACATCGGTCAATGTTATGTACTGTATCCACTGTTCCTGTTGTGGTCTCCTCTACATCGGGGAAACCAAACGGAGGCTTGGGGACCGCTTTGCAGAATGCCTAAGCTGTTGTTCACAACAAACAACTACACCGCCCTGTCGCGAACCATTTCAATTTTGCACCCCCCCCCCCCCCCCCCCACCTCGGACGACATGTCCATCCTGGGCATCCTGCATTGCCACACTGAAGCCACCCGAAAGATGCAGGAACAGCATCTCATATTACTCCTGGGAACTCTGCAGCCCAAGGGTATCAATGTGGACTTCACAAGCTTCAAAATCTCCCCTCCCCCCCACTGCATCCCAAAGCCAGCCCAGCTAGTCCCCGCCTCCCTAACCATTCTTCCCCGCTCAAGCCCCACCCTCATCCCCTACCCACTAACCTCATCCCGCTACCCCCTGACCTGTCCGTCCTCGCTGGACTGAGCTATCCCCCCTAACTCCCCACCTACATTCACCTTCACTGGTTCTAACCCCCGCCTCCTTGATCTGTCTGTCTCCTCTCACCCTATTTTCTCCTTTATCCATCTTCTATCCGCCTCCCCCGTCTCCCTATTTATTTCAGAATCCCCTTCCTGTCCCCCATTTCTGAAGAAGGGTCCCAACCCGAACCGTCAAGCTTTCCCGCTCCTCTGATGCTGCTTGGCCTGCTGTGTTCATCCAGCTTCACACCGTGTTATCTCAGATTCTCCAGCATTGGCAGTTCCTACGATCTCTTCAGCTAGGAGGACTGGTTCGCTTGAACTGACTTGATTTTTATGCTAAATCAATTTATTCTACCTTCTGAACTGAACTCTGAGTCCTTCTGAACTGAAAGCTTGAATCTTCTGTCAAAACTAATCGAATTGTGTTAATGTGATTACCCTACCTATCATAAATGCAACAATATAATAATTTCATCCAGTAATACAATAGGCGTTCTCCCAGCATTTAACTGCAGCCACATGTTTTCTTGGAACTGATGCACTTAGGCCACTGTTACAGTTGGCTTTCTGACCTGCTTAAAAAATATATCACCAGAGAAATGACCCACACCCATCTGTCTCTACTTTGAAAACCAAATCATAAAATATGCATGATATGCTTTTAATCATAAAAAGAGCTATAAAAGTAAATGACTCAAAGATAGTAAGAACTGCAGATGTTGGAATCAGAGATAACACAGTGTGGATCTGGAGGAACACAGCAGGCCAGGCAGCATCAGGGGAACAAGAAAGGCTCTGAAGAAGGGCCCCAACTCGAAATGTCAACTTTCCTGCACCTCTGATGCCGCCTAGCCCGCTGTGTTCCTTCAACTCCACAAGGTGTTATCTTTTAAAGTAAATGTCTTGTTTTACTATATCCTACTAATTAAATGATTTTGATATTCTGCATTTAGATGCTAATATACAGCATTACGAAATTATTTCCCAATAAAACATACATGCATTCCAGATATATAAGAAAAAAACATATGGATGCTGGCGCTTCAGCTGAATTGATGGCGTGGCTTCATCTCAGTGAAAGCAACACTTTTGTGATGTTATATCACTCCTCTCTAACAAGTAAATTATACAATCTGAATAGCATCTATATTGGTCACAATTTACTCTATCACACAATAGACTGTGAGATGGAAGAGTAATACTTCCCAGTGACAGTAAAAACCAGGAGGCAAGCTAATCACATTCAAAAAGTATGCCATTTAATAGGTAATAGAAAGTGCATTTGCAACAATGCATCTAATGGCACACACAGTTTCATACTGCTTGCATTACCTTTGGAATAGATCTTAACTCCTGAGTGGGAAACAAGAGAAGCTAATGAGCTCCTTGTCTGGAAGCAACCATGGAAATCATGGCTCATTTTAAAGAATGGGACTCACATTAATCTTGCTTGAAAGCTGTCTACTAGAAAAGGGTTGGAAGAGGAATGCAGTGGGAGGGCTTCAGACGCTCAGAAATCAGATGCTCATGTCGCTGTCTGTTATAAGTTAATTGTGAGAGGTGTTGGGCTGTCTGGCGGTGAAAAGGGGTGGGGGGGGGGGTGCACCCTGGGCAACAGAGGTTTAAATTTGGTGTGGACTCAGTGAGTGAATGGCCAGCTTCCACACTGTAAGGATTCTATGATTCTATGATTTCCTTTATTTGTGAACATACCCTCACAAAACAATTTAAATTACTGGAATTTTAGAAATTGTTTCAACCATTCTGTCATGGCGCATCAGAATTCCTTCAGTTACAACTGATCCTCAAATGGAGGTGGCTTGCTAATGATAATAATACAGTTAGAATGCTAATAGTTGTGGAGAAGTGTCCAGTGCATTTTTCTCACAATAGATAAAACACAAAATAAAGGGAAGATAAATGGAAGTAGGGCTTTAAAATAGGATTTGCATTTAAAAAGTTTAGGTATTGGTGAATAAAATAAAATGTCTTTATTTCTTTTGACTTCAGAATATTTATTTGTTACAACAGGTAAAGAGGGGGAGTCAGTTCCAATCTTTTTAACTCTTTCTTGGCCAGTTGTAACGGTTTCTTTAAATTTTCTTTTTAGCATGCAGTTATCACATTTCAATTAAAACTTAGTTAAATACATCAAAGTGAAGGAGCTGATTCTAAAGTTTTCTTGAGTGAAAGAAAGAGGAGTTTTATTACCTATTACCCCAAAGAATTGTTACAAATGTAATATTCAATACTCTCAAAAGCACAAACATTGAGCAGAGGATGAAATTGGAATTGGGATGACCTGGAAGAAGAAATTCAGATGCGGTTTAAAGTTCTTACAATCTTAGAACATAGAACAATACGGCGCAGAACAGACCCTTCGGCCCTCAATATTGCACTGGCCTGTGAACTAATCTAAGCCGCTCCCCCTATACTATCCCATCATCATCCATATGCTTATCCAAGGACTGTTTAAATGCCCCTCATGTGGCTGAGTTAACTACATTGGCAGGCAGGGCGTTCCACACCCTTACCACTGTCTGAGTAAAGAACCTGGCTCTGACATCTGTCTTAAATCTATCACCCCTCAATTTGTAGCTATGCCCCCTCGTACAAGTCATCATCCTTGGAAAAAGACTCTCACTGTCCACCCTATCTAATCCTCTGATCATCTTGTATGTCTCTTGAACTGTGATGGTGAAACCTGAGTCCATGACTAATTGTACAATTCTCAGTTCTGAACAAATGGTTGTTTTCCCAAGTTGCTTTTCAACCAAGCTTTCGAGAAATGATAAGGCCCAAAGGAGGGAGATGTGAATTCCAGCTGATATTGCAAATTCATTTTTCCTTCCATCTTGTGCTGCTCAAAAGCAGCTGAAATGGGGTCCATTTGTGTGCTATGGAGTTTGCCTTCATTGTTTTTCTAAGCCGACCACCTCACAGAGAAAGTGATTTTTACCTTCCAAACACAATATTTGAACAATATTCAAACACAATATTTGAAGTTATTGTGTAAATATGAACTAATCAGAATGTGGATTTCTTGATGCTGACTTGTCTGGTTTAACTGTCTTTGGATAAAATGATCATTTCAGTCCAGCCCAAGTAATGTATTCCATATGTGTTCCTTGGACTTAACTCGATTTATGGTCAGGTGATCACAGCAGCCATTTTAGGTTTTGTTTTGGTTTTAAAGAAATTACTTTAGTCCATCAAGGTCTCATGTATTAAAAACAAATAATGAAATTTGAATATCAAAAGCCCCTTGTCATTAATTTAGCAAATTTGATTAATTATATTTTGAAGACCAATTTGACTTCACAGATAGATGGCAGTGTTAGCTTGTAAGAAATAAAAAGCACTCATTCTGTGTTCAAAGGTGCATTTTGACATAAACCAGTGTCAGATCCATCAGCACAGAAAATGGTGATAACTTCTAGAAGAATAAGAATCCCAACCAACCATTTGTCAGTCATGTATAATTGATAAATTATATCATCTGACTGAAACTTACGTTGTAGATAGGATTAGGACAATGCTCACAGGAATTTTTTAAAAATCATAAAAAGCTGAACAATCTAATAATGAATCTAAAAGATTATTACAGTACACACTATTTCAGAATGTTTAATAGTTGGACAACATTAATGTTGTTTTCATGTTACCTGCTGGATGGACCTTACTTTTGCTTTATGGTTGATTTTTCCAGGTGCACAGGTTATTTTTGGAGTTGTCACAAATCAGACACTGTAAAGGAATGCACTCAATTACAGAAACATGAATTCAGCAAGATAATATGTAAACTCTATTACCTTTCCATCATGGTTTGCTTGTATTGGCTCTGCTAACTATTGAATTTGAATGCTCAGACTATTACATAAATGGTAAACAAAATGTAAATATGTATTATTGTTGTTTTTTTAAAAACATCATTCATGGGATGTGGGCATCGCTGGCTGGGCCTGCATTTATTACACGTCCCTAATAGGTTGTTGTGAGCTGCCTTCTTGAACTGTTGCAGTTCAAATGGTGTATGTATTACCATAAAGGCAGAGTGCCATTTTGGAGGGAGCATCAGGATTTTGACCTAGTGACATTGAAGGAACACCAATGTAGTTCTAAGTCACGATTGTGTGTGTCTTGGAGAGGAACTTACATGTTGTGGTGTTCCCTTCCATCTGCATAAAGGTAGTTAAATCCCCAGAACCTGACCAGGTGTGCCCTAGAACTGGTATGGGAAAGTTTTTGCAAAGATTTGTAGCTCGGGTTGTGGATGAGGCTATTGACTTGCTTGTTAAGCTTGTTTTGGTTCAGATGTTTGGAATTTATGCTATCTGGTCTGTTATGGTGAGTAGTGTCATTTCTGGTTTTATTCTGTATGTGTTGTATATGGAGTACAATTCTATATGTTTGTTGATTGCATTATGGATTGAGAACCATGCCTCAGGGAATTCCCATGCATGTCTGTGTTTGGCTTGGGCTACTGTGGCTACGTTGTCCCAGTTAAATTGATGGCCTTCATTGTCTGAGTGTACTGATATTAGAGAAAGTTTGTTGTGTTGTTCTGCTGCTAGCTGATGTTCATGTATTCTGCTGGTTAGTTTCCGTCCTGTCTGTCTGATGTACTACTTGTGGCAGTCGCTGCATGGTATTTTGTAAACTACTTTGGTTCTGCATATAGCACAGCCAGTAGCACATAAGACCACAGCCACTCTACAACAAACACTCACAAGAAATAAAAACCCCATTCCCACAACATGTAGATCCGACTTTGTTTACAAAATACTGTGCAATGACTGCCACAAAAATTACGTCAGACAGACAGGAAGGAAACTAACCATCAGAATACACGAACATCAGCTAGCAGCAAAATGACATCACAAACTTTCCCTGATATCAGTACCCTTGGACAACAAAGGCCAACAATTTAACTGGGACAATGTAACCATAGTAGCTCAAGCCAAACATAGACACACACAGGAATTCCTTGAGGCATGGTTCTCAACTCATAATGCAAACAACAAACATATAGAATTGGGCCCCATATACAAAACCATACAGAACAAAACCAGAAATGACAGAACTCACAGTAACAAACTGGACAGTATAAGTTCCATGTAGAACAACATTATTTCATTGGAGGCTCCTCTGGTGTCACTTAACATGGTGACAAAATGTCTGAATGAAAACATGCCAGCTCAGCGAGCAAGTCAACAACCTCACTCTGTGGGAAGCTAGGGAAGTGATTGCTGGGCCCCTTGCTGAGATATTTGTATCATCAATAGCCATGAGTGAGGTGCCGGAGGACTGGATGTTGGCTAACATGGTACCACTATTTAAGAAATGTGGTAAGGAAAAGCCAAAGAAATATAGACCGGTGAGCCTGACTTCAGTCGTGGGCAAGTTGGAAGGAGTCCTGAGGGACAGGATTTACAAGTATTTAGAAAGGCAAGGACTGGTTAGAGATAGTCAACATGGTTTTGTGCCTGGGAAATCATGTCTCACTAACTTTACTGAGTTTTCTGAAGAAGTAACAAAGAGGATTGAAGAGGGCAGAGCGGTGGACGTGATCTATTTGGACTCCAGTAAGATTTTTAGCATGGTTCCTCATGGTAATCTAGTTAGCAAGGTTAGATCACATGGAATACAGGAAAACTTAGCCATTTAGACACGGAGCTAGCTTGAAGATAGAAGACAGAGGTTGGTGGTGGAGAGTTGCTTTTCAGACTGGAGACCTATGAGCAGCAGTATGTCACAAGTATCAGTGCTGGGTCCACTGCTTTGTGTCATTTATGTAAATGGTTTAGATGTGAACATAGGAGGTATGGTTAGTAAGTTTGCAGACTACACTAAATTTGGAGGTGTAGTGGAATAGTGAAGAAGTTTGCCTCAGAGTATAACAGGATCTTGGGTCAATGGGCCAGGGAAGGGCAGATGGAATTTAATTTATCTAGATGTGAGGTGCTGAATTTTGGAAAGGCAAGTAAGGGCAGGACTTAGACGCATAATGGTAAGGTCCTAGGGAGTGCTGCTGAACAAAGGGACCTCAGAGTGCAGGTTTGTAGTTTCTTGAAAGTGGCATCTCAGGTAGATAGGATGGTGAAGAAGATATTTGATATGCTTGCCTTTATTGATCAGTGCTTTCAGTTTAGGAGTTGGGAAGTCATGTTGTGACTGCATAGCACATTGGTTAGGCCATTTTTGGAATACTGTGTGAAATTCTGACTTCCTTGTTATCGGAAGGATGTTGTGAAACTTGAAAGGGCTCAGAAATGATTTACAAGGATGCTGCTGAAGTTGGAGGGTTTGAGCTATTGGGAGAGGCTGAATAGGCTGGATCTATTTTCTCTGGAGTCGGAGGCTGAGAGATGGCCTTATAGAGATTTATAAAATCATGAGGCACATGGATAGTATGAATAACCAAGTTCTGTTCCCATGGTGGGGGAGCCCAAAAGTAGATGACATAGGTTTGAGTTGGGAGGAAAAAGATTTAAAAGGGAACTAAGGGGCACCTTTTTCACACAGCAGGTGGTGTATGTATGGAATGAGCTGCCAGAGGAAATGGTGCAGGCTGGTGCAATTGGAACATTTAAAAATCAGCTGGATTGGCATATGAATAGGAATGGATTAGAGGGATATGGGCCAAATGCTTGCAAATGGGACTGGATTTATTTAGGATATCTGCTCGCAATGGAGGAGTTGGACCAAACGGTCTGTTTCCATGCTGTACAGCTCTTTAACTCTACGATTCTATTCTAGCCTTATACTTGCAGGCAAAATAGGTGACACGTTTGGAAAATGTTGTCTAAGGAACTTTGGTGAAGCTGTCCTAAAATATAATGCAAAATCAATGGAGTTCTATCCTTAGAAAGCAAATAGTAAGGCAGCTATCAAATAAGCCATATTTTGTAGCTTTAAGCAATGTCACTCACCATAGATACACCACCAGTATATAGTGCATTTTCTTGAGTGCCTCCAAACAAACAGATTGAATTACATGTAGGGATTGAAAGTGCAAATGTTAATTGTAAATTGTATAAAAAGCCTAATAATAATTAATGTTATTGACTTGTGGGAGGGGTCAGGCTTACTATTGAGTTCAACCCATATGGAAACATGTCTCCTGGTGTTACCACCAGCAAAAGCCTTCCATTTTTAGATTGTCAACAGGGTTCTGTTTATCACTTTTTCCAGGAACAGCTTCATCTTTCAATGCATTATGTTAGCTATACATCCTACAGTGTTCTCACATTACATGGAAATCTTATAGAACATCAATAATCCCAAAGTTGCGCCAGTTTATGTGATGCTACACCCACTTCTGTAGATTGGGTCAGCTCATTTTGCCTAAGATCTGCATGTAGGCGACAAACTCATCCAACTTTGTAAGCTCCTTCCAGATCACATACCATCCTGACTTGGAACAATATTGCTGTTCTTTTGCTATTATCATGTCATAGTCCTGGAAATTCCTCACAGTAACTATACTGTATGGTTGTTATTGCGTTCAATAAGGTGACTCACCATCACTTTCTCGAATAAACCTCGGAATGGGTATTAAACGCTGAACTCACTAGCAGTGCCTATATTCTATGAAGAACAAAAGGAAAATTCTTGCCCAGAAATGAAACATTATCAGTGTAGAATCTCATTACTTAACGTTCTGAATGATGTTAGGAGATTTTAAAAATGTGAAGCATTAAAATGCTTTAGTTTTCCTCTTGCTATTCCTTTATCCATTCCTACTTTCACACTTCTACTGTATCTGACTAGACCTGGCATTTATATACTTATCTCACTCCCATTCTAGCTCCTTCTTCTCCTTATTTCTCAATTCTGCAAAGTTATTAGTTGAGGAGTTGCGTGGGTTATCCTGTTGTTCACCAAGTTCCAAGATGTTGCCTTCACTTTGTCAGCTCACATTCGCAGAAACTAAGTGGTAACAAAGGTTTTAAAACTTAAACTTGCACAAGTAAGCTTGACAAATGGAATACATAAGAGATGCCCAGTTCCAGCAAAACCTGGCATTTAAACTCTAAAGCCAACAACTTCTGCAGGTAAAAGAAGAGCTTGGCAAATGATTGCTTTTTGTTGGAATTTGCAGCCAAGTCTATCTAAAGAATAAAATGAGAGTGTCAGTAATGATTACCATAATCAAGTAAGCTTTTCCACAGAACAGTTATCAGCTTACTTCTGACAGTTTGTAACTTCATTAGGAGCCACAGCTGCTGTCATCATTATACTGATTAGTTACACAAAATTATTTTGAAAAAGACAATTATCATCAGTCATTACCCATCAGCAACACTGCAGGAGAGGAGAAAGTTACCACGTTTTCCACAATAAGAACATTTTAGAAGTCCTGTTTTCAAACAAAATTGCACAAAGTCTTATTAGTTTCTAAAGGACCCGGCTAAAACTCACGTAAAATGGCTTTTATTGCGAATGTTATAAATTAGCAGGAGATACAGAGTATAGGATTTGCACTATCCGTACTTGCTAATTTTGTTTTCAATTTACACTGAAACTGCACCAATGTATTAGATATAACATACTGCATGTATTGCATTGAAGTTTTTTTCCACTAAAGAAGGAAAAAAAAAATCAGCAGAAATCTAAAATAAAGACATGTTGGCTGTGAAATGCAGTTCATTTATGATGGACCAAGCAATATTTTCCCTATCTTGGAGCCTAAACATACTTCCAACAGTGGTTGCACTAGACAGCATATTGGTGGAGACATCAGTGTATTTCCAACAAGCCTCTTTTGGAAGAATGCACAGTAGCTGATTGTGACAACTAGCCAATTCTGCTTCTCTGTTGCAAAAGGATGCTAGAATTGTCTATTTGTAAAGAGCTGAAAACATTTATAATCACTACAGTATGGAAATTGACTATTCTCAAAATCATCATAAATATAAAAAATTGATTAAACTAATATATTGCCCAATTCTACTTGACTATCTAATTCAGATTAAAAGAATCTGCACAACGGATTTGATCCATTAACAAGATCTATTTTTGACATATAAATTACTTTTGATGAATGGCAAAGTATTGCTAATCTATAACTATGACATATCATAGAATCCCTTCAATGTGGAAATAGGCCTTTTGGCCCAATAAGTCCACACTACCCCTCTGAACAGCATTCCATGTAGATGTATTCCCCACATCTAACCCACCTAACTTAAATATTCCTGAGCACTATAGCACTGCCAATCCAGCTACCCTACACATCTTTGGACAAGGGAGAAACTCAGAGTACCCAGAGGAAACCCATGCAGAACATGCAAACTCCACACAGGCAGTCACCCAAGACTGGAATCAAACCAGGGTCCTCTGGCACTGTGAGGCAGCAGCGCTAACCACTGAGCCACCATGCTCTGCTGTTTTTTAAATTTCCCATATACATTCAAAGGGACAAATAGATACAAATGTTGTGGGTAGGGAAGATAAAAAGAGAAGCATAATTCTGGCACCAGTCTGGAATTTGGGTAGCAATGTTTTCTTTTGCTTCATTTTGATTCTTTTTGACTCTTTATTGAAGAGAGAAATAGAGAATTTGATGCTTTCCCTTTACAGGCTAGATGTTTCTCGGTTGTATTGTCCATGCACTGCTGTAGCCACAGCTGGGAACCAATCAAGAATTTGTTACTATGCTGAGCCCTCCTGAAAATGCCACAACTAGTGCCAATTGAAAAACCACTCAAAAGTATATCTACGGGCAGAATTGCCCTGAACACATATAGGTGGTGCTGAGTTGTTTAGAATTATTCTTCATTTCTCCAAAAAAATCAACATTGTTTTTACAACTCACAATGTTCTTCAGTGTTTTACACTGCTTTCTTCTAAAAGCAGCATCGTGTCCCAATTTTAGTCGATAGTCCAAAAAAAGTGGTCTAGCAGAGGGTAATTAGAGAAAGGGTCCCATTCAAGGACAAAGGAGGGAAGTTATGCAAGGAGTCAGAGAAAATGAGTGAGATTCTTAATGTGTACTTTGTGTCGGTATTCACCGAGGAAAGGGTAATGATGGATGTTGAGGTTAGGGATAGATGTTTGATTACTCTAGGTCAAGTTGGCATAAGGAGGGGGAAGTGTTGGGTATTCGAAAAGGCATTAGGGTGAACAAGTCCCCAGGTCCGGATGGGATCTATCCCAGGTTACTGAGGGAAGTGAGAGAGGAAATAGCTGGGACATAAATAGATATCTTTGCAGCATCCTTGAGCATGGGTGAGGTCCCCAAGGATTGGAGAATTGCCAATGTTGTCCCCTTGTTTAAGAAGGGTAGCAAGGATAATCCAGATAATTATAAACTGGTGAGCCTGACGTCAGTGGTGGGGAAGCTGCTGGAGAAGATACTGAGGGATAGGATCGATTTACGTTTGGAAAAAAATGGGCTTATTAGTGATAGGCAGCACGGTTTTGTGCAGGGAAGGTCACGTCTTACCAACTTGACAGAACTCTTTGAGGAAGTGACAAAATTGATAGATGAGGGAAGGGCTGTAGCTGTCATATACATGGGCTTAAGTAAGGCATTTGATAAGGTTCCCCATGTTAGGCGGATGGAGAAAGTAAAGTCGCATGGTGTCCAGGGTGTACTAGCTAGATGGATAGAGAACTGGCTGGGCAACAGGAGACAGAGAGTTGTAGTAGAAGGGAGTTTCTCAAAATGGAGAACTGTGACCAGTGGTGATCCACAGGGATCCGTGTTGGGACCACTGTTGTTTGTAATATACATAAATGAGCTGGAGGAAGGTATAGATGATCTGATTAGCAAGTTTGCAGATGACACTAAGATTGGTGGAGTAGCAGATAGTGAAGGGGACTGTCAGAGAATGCAGCAGAATATAGATAGATGGAGAGCTAGACAGGGAAATGGCAGATGGAGTTCAATCCAGCTAAATGTGATGTGATGCATTTTGGAAGATCCAATTCAAGAGTGAACTATATGGTAAATGGAAAAGCCCTGGGGAAAATTGATGCACAGAGAGATCTGGGTGTTCAGGTCCATTGTATCCTGAAGGTGGCAATGCAGGTCCATAGAGTGGTCAACAAGACATACGGCATGCTTTCATTCATCAGACGGGGTATTGAGGGCAAGAGTTGGCAGGTCATTGTTGTAGTTGTATAGGCCTTTGGTTCAGCCACATTTGGAATACTGAGTACAGTTCTGGTCGCCACATTACCAAAAGGATGTGGATGCTTTGGAGAGGGTGCAGAGGATGTTCACCAGGATGTTGCCTGATATGGATGGTGCTAGCTATGAAGAGAGGTTGAGTAGATTAGGATTATTTACATTAGAAAGACGGAGATTGAGGGAGTGACCTGATTGAGGTCTACAAAATTGTGAGAGGTATAGTCAGGGTGGATAGCAAGAAGCTTTTTCCCAGAGTGAGGGACTCAATTACTAGGGGTCATGATTTCAAGATGAGAGGGAAAAAGTTTAAGGGAGATATGCATGGAAAGTTCTTTACGCAGAGGGTGGTGGGTGCCTGGAACGCGTTGCCAGCGGAGGTGGTAGAAGCAGGCACAATAGTGCCATTTAAGATGTATCTGGACAGATACATGAATGGGCAGGGAGCAGAGGGATACAGATCCTTGGAAAATAGGTGACAGTTTGAGATAAAGGATTTGGATTGGCCCAGGCTTGGAGGGCTGAAGGGCCTGTTCCTACACTGTAATTTTCTTAGTTCTTTGTTCTTTACACTAGCAGGCCTGTCAGTGCCCTGAGAATTTCATTGTGCATATCCATTAGCAGTTTTCCTTATGCAAGCCTATCAAATTCCTCATCCAAATCTTTTTAAGCAGAAACCATGTACAACCTTGCACTTGGCAAACCGACATCTGAATAATAATGATTGCTTGAGTTTGAGTGCCGGGGTGCATAGTGCAATGCTCATAGAGCAGTTAAATAGATGTTTGAAGACACATTCACTGATCTTGAAACTCGTGTAACATCATTGAACTTCTTGTGACACTGTATTCAGGTCCTTAGGGCTATACCTCTGGCATTTATGACGTGGCTATCCATACCAATGCAAAGTCTCGTCTGGAGGTCATCTTGGCTCTATATGAAGAGAGTACATCTCTACTTCCTCTCTATCTGTTGTCTCTAAACCTACCTTTTGTAGTGCGAAACCTGTTTTTCCATGGTCAGCATCAGCTGTGGAAGGGAGTGTGTTTAGCAGTTGCAGAGTGGCTTTAACTTATGCTAGCCCTCACATGCACACCTTAGCAACATATTTAATGCATTTTGCCCAGTACAACCACATAAACTCAGGCAATGCAAAATTGCATGGTAGTGTATCAATGCACATGGGTTAATTGTGAGCCATGATGCTTGTTCCCACTTTCAGAGGTTATTGAAATTTCTGAGCAAAATATTAGAAACTCAACAGGTAAAGCAGCACTAATGGAGAAAGGAAATCAATTAACATTTCGGCACAAACCTTGATTAGAAAATTGCTAGAATTTTCTGAGTTTCTTTTGAAGTTGTCAGTCATTCAAAGTAAAGATAGAGAATAATTCCCTAAAAGTACATTAAATCCACCCCTTTAATTTAAGCTTGTAGTGATTGAAACCAGGTGGATTGTATGACTATAAGATCCTTGATCAGAGTTGTTAACTTGGACCCATTAGGGAGCTCTGGTTGGCAGATATAAACTGGAGATAGAGAGTTTTCTGACTTCAGGGACTGACTCTGAGCTGACTAGTCGCAGTGGTGTACTGTGAACACGTAAATAAAGGGTGATGATATATTGGCCGCTGTGCACTTATTTTAAAGTTACAAGCTGAATAAATACATCATCAGATGTAAACTGCCTTGTTCTTACATATCCATCAAAAAGATTGAGATTTGAATTTTTGCAGGTACAAAAAGGATATTCACAATAGCCAAAATGGCACCAGGTTGATATGGGGGTAGAAAGAGCCATGTTGGATGGATAGAGGAGCATCGTTTGGTTTGGAGGGTATAGGAGCCAATTGGATAAGAGGGTACACAGTAACATAATTGGCACTGGGCGATATAGGAGCTGATAAGGCATGAGGGTGAAATTTGTTGTTTTTTGTTTTATTGTTTTTCTTATAAGTCCCAACGCTGGCTTTCCCACATCCCACCTCTACACCTGGTTGCCCCTGCAGTTGTCTCTGCATTGTTTCTGGGATGATGTACCTGACTCCAAATTAATTCCTACTTCACAGAATGAAACCAAGATCCTCCTCCCAAGTTGGTTTGGATGTTCTCCGACTGATTCGATTTGATTTTGATTTATTACTATCATAATGTACTGAGATACAGTGAAAAATATTGTTTTGTGTGCTAACCAGACCAATCATACCTTAAATAAGTATGCCAGGGTAGTAGAACTGAATGTAGAATATAGTGTGATCAGAGATAATGGGAACTGCAGATGCTGGAGAATCCAAGATAACAAAGTGTGAAGCTGGATGATCACAGCAGGCCAAGCAGCATCTTAGGAGCACAAAAGATGACGTTTCGGGCCTAGACCCTTCATCAGAGAGGGGGATGGGGAGAGGGTTCTGAAATAAATAGGGAGGGAGGGGAACGTGGACCGAAGATGGATAGAGGAGAAGATAGGTGGAGAGGAGAGTGTAGGTGGGGAGGTAGGGAAGGGATAGGTCAGTCTGCTGAGGATGGACAGGTCAAGGAGGCGGGATGAGGTTAGTAGGTGGAAAATGGAGGGGCGGCTTGAGGTGGGAGGAGGGGATAGGGGATAGGTGAGAGGAAGAACAGGTTAGGGAGGTAGAGACGAGCTGGGCTGGTTTTGGGATGCAGTGGGGGGAGGGGATGAACTGGGCTGGTTTTGGGATGCAGTGGAGGAAGGGGAGATTTTGAAGCTTGTGAAGTCCACATTGATACCATTGGGCTGCAGGGTTCCCCAGCAGAATATGAGTTGCTGTTTCTGCAACCTTCGGGTGGCATCATTGTGGCACTGCAGGAGGCACAGGATGGACATGTCGTCTAAGGAATGGGAGGGGAAGTTAAAATGGTTCCCGGCTGGGAGGTGCAGTTGTTTATTGCGAACTGAGCAGAGGTGTTCTGCAAAGCGGTCCCCAAGCCTCTGCTTGGTTTCCCCAATGTAGAGGAAGCCACAACGGGTACAGTGGATACAGTATACTACATTGGCAGATGTCCAGGTGAACATCTGCTTGATATGGAAAGTCATCTTGGGGCCTGGGATGGGGGTGAGGGAGGAGGTCTGGGGGCAGGTGCAGCACATCCTGCGGTTGCAAGGGAAGGTGCCGGGTGTGGTGGGGTTGGAGGGGAGTGTGGAACAGACAAGGGAGCCACGTAGAGAGTGGTCTTACCGGAAGGCAGACAAGGGTGGGGATGGAAAAATGTCTTGGGTGGTGGGGTTGGATTGTAGATGGCGGAAGTGTCGGAGGATGATGCATTGTATATTTCCCCCTGCAGTGGTCGAGAACGCCCTCGACCGTGTCTCCAGCATTTCCCGCAACACATCCCTCACACCCCGCCCCCACAATAACAGCCCAAAGAGAATCCCCGTCATCCTCACATACCACCCCACCAACCTCCGGATACAACGCATCATCCTCTGACTCTTGCATACTTGCTTGCATATGATTTCACAGGAAATTACAACATGTTGGGCTGTGCCATTGGACAATAATACAAAAGGGGGAATACTTTCTATGAAGTATGTCTTCACTACTGGATTTATGGATTCCTGTACAGTGTTTTTTTTTATAAAAGGAAGGCCTTCTCTGGAAATTTCCAAAATGTAGAATATCTGTAGGAGAATGGGTCTTTACAACACTGATTTACTTTTGACCATTAATGATCCAGATAGTTTTTTTATAACAATCAATGGTAATTTCATGGTAACTATTAGTGAAACTATGTCTTATGTGTCATGTTTATTAGTTGGATCTAAATTCCAGCAACTGCCGTGGTGGGGTTTAAGTCTACGTCCCACAGCATTCCTCAGGGCTACCAGTCCAGTCACATTACCGTTAAATGACCATTCAGCAGTCTATACTTAACACAAAGTATAAAAAATACAGATCATTTGTTTTCTTGTTTTCAGGTATTTATCTCAATGTTCACAATTTCTAATTTGCTTTTCATCTGCTTTTGAGTATTGTAACATACAAAGCTATGAACAAGAGCTGAAAAGTGGGCTAAAACTGTAATACACAAGACACAATGGGCCAAATGACCTCCTTCTGTTACCTAAATCTTTCTATATTTTTATAATTCCATGATTTCTACTGGCAGAAATGTATAAACTGTCTTGACAGTGAGATTTGATAATGTTTTGATATTTTCATATTGTTTCAGTCAATTATCAATTGAACATTTGGGAACAAAATTATATCCTTAAGCATTATTGCTCAAAGTGCACGGTCACAGATAAATTGGGAAGTATCTATTTGATCTTCAAATTGAAGTGTTTAGTAATTTGTAGTCAAGCAGACCAATAATGAGGCAAAATTCCCATTAGATTGCTTAAGCAGGACAACAGAGAGAAATACTTTAATGTAGTAACACTACTAATTTGATTGATATTCAATACTTCAGCTTAAATGTCAGCTTATCTTGACGAAACAAATTGAGAAATAAAATTCCTTAATAAAAACTGAAAGAACTGTGGATGCTGTAAATCAGGAACAAAAACAGAAGTTGCTGGAAAAGCTCAGCAGGTCTGGCAGCATCTGTAAAGTTAAAAAAACAAAGTTAAACATTTTGGGTCCAGTGACCCTTCCTCAGACCAGGATAACTCTGTTTTTTCCAATAAAATTCCTTGACATGTTATCCTATATAAAGAATTAAAATAATACTAATACATTTCCTCACTTGATGTGTCAGAAACACCTTAATCATTTGAAATATCTTAATCATTTAATCCCCCTTATAGGGTTTTCACAACATTCAAGATACTTCTGCATTCTGGCAGTTTGTTAAGAACATATTTCAACAAAGTTTGCTTCTTGTAAGGAGCTTTTTGCAGCATCAAATGACATTACATATGTTTCATGTAATGAAAATTAGGATTGTTTGTAACCTGCATTAAATGAGTCCAATGGACTGCACAATTATCTCTTTTGATATAAGAATTACATATCCTTCTGGGTGTAAACTCAAGGCAAAATTATTTTACAAAACTACAATAAGTTTATATTATTCAGTGAAATTGTTTTCCTTTCATTTTCAAACTAGAACTTCAATCCATCTTTTGACTCCCCTACTTGTGCATGAACCTGGGCAATAAAAACTAGCATTCAACTTGTTCCCTTATTTTATCAGAAAATATGCTGTATAATACAGGGTGAGCAATGCAATGCCTATATTTAATTACATTTTGAGTGCATCATTATTGTTCTTTACTGAATGCTGAAATTCCCCAATTTGCCATCATTGCAGAAGACCAGCAAAGAATTTTCAAGTGAAAGGCCTTTTTGTTTCTGCAAATACTTCATTGTACTATGAAGGAAGAGTTATAGAAATCTAAGGAAAAATAAAGCTGCTCACCACCTTCTCAGTATAACTAAAGAAAGGTATAGAAACAGGACTTGTCCATTCCAGTTCTCAAATCAGTTGTGTTATTCGTTTGATCAAGGGTTAGGAGTTTCACCATTTTCTCATCTTTTCTCTATAACGCTTGTGCACTTGCCTAACATAAATATTTCGATCAATCTTGAAACTTACAGAATCACTCAACCACAAAAAAAAATTGAATTGGGGAGCTATCTCCACCAAAGTTAACATTTAATGACATACATGTTTGTTTTGTTCTAAAATTAGGCTTTAGTTAATGAAATGTGAATTTGATATTACAGAGATATAAGCATAGATTATCCAGACCTGGCACACTGTGAGCTTTGCATTTACACAGGCTCGGAACAGGTGGTCCAATTATGTACTCAGTGCAAACTCCCAGCGTGGGTTCACTCTCCCCACTGGGAACCTTCTCTTAGTGAGGGGTCAGAACATCCAGCTGCAGCTCATAAAGGCAGCTATTTAATGGTGGCCTGATTTTGTTTCTTCAGCCACAAGAGAGTGTCACAGAATTGTTACTGTGCAGCTGGAGGCCATTTATTCTGTTGTTTTTGTACCAGCTCTCTGAATGAATGTTATAGTACAGGGCCGTTCTCCCATCGTTACCCAATACCTTTAATATTGTTAAAGTAGAGGTGCAGGGATAGTGGGAACTGCCGATGCTGGAGAATCTGAGATAACAAGGTGTAGAGCTGGATGAACGCAGCAGGCCAAGCAGCAGAGGAGCAGGAAAGCTGATGTATTGGGAAGGGTCCAGACCTGAAATGTCAGCTTTCCTGCTCCTCTGATGCTGCTTGGCCTGCTGTGTTCATCCAGCTCTACACCTTGTTATCACAGTAGAGGTGTAATTATTTTAATTATCAAAACAAAAGCACAAAATACTGAAAATGTTTTGACACTGATACGAATGGAACTTTCCTTAATTGAAGGGTAAGAGTGTAGAGTGTATCAGCTTGAATGTTCAAACCATGCAATGACTTGCATTCACTGTTGCATGCCTGCTTTTAGGCCTTTTCTAGATTTGTCAATATTTTCAGAACTCTTCCAGGAACTTTAAATTTGGGGATAAACAGAACAGGGATTTATAGGTCATTCAAACCTGGTCCATGTGTCTTAGTGAGTTGAAATATTTCTATATGCCTGTGAGCTGAGACAATAATGTGGGCTTAACAGCTAATATGCAGTGGAGGTCAAAGACAGTCACCCCTGAGTTGCAGGAAAAGGACTCCTTTACTTTGAATACTGGACACCAGCTAGCCAGCAAACCAGTCAAAAAGAATCAGGACATAAGAAGGACATTTTTTGCTGAAGTACTGCAATCTAGTTAGCCAGATAACTTATCAAAAGGAAACATTGATATTCATTGATCTTGGAGGGAAAATCAAAGAGCCTGGCATGCGATCTTGATAGGATCAGATATGTCCTCCTTGGCTGTTGAGGCTCTGCTTACCCAATCAGAATTAGCAGCCCTATTTCTGATCCTGATCAGACAAAAATAAATGCTTCCTTTCTGATGAGTTTTCCCTACAAATGTCCTGGCTAGGAGTCTGCTGAAGCAGTATAGACAAATCCAGAAATCCAGGAAAACAGAAAAGAGTAAAATCAGCATGGAAACATGTCCCCTTCTTCAGCAGTAAGCAATGCATTCTGTAATGGAAACATCCTGCAGCCACTTTGAAAGTTACTGAGAGCAAATAAGTATGTAAACTATTTGCGGGGGTAAGATGCCAGTTTGATTGGTTGTTAATGTGGCAAGTAGATGAAGGATTAACTAACATGTTGAGTTGCCAGTTGGGCATGGATGTGTTGTCCTATCTGAAATATTATCTCAATAACTCTCATTGTAAGACAGGCAACCATAAACAGGAAGGTGTCAACTTTAAAGCAAGGAGGCATTTTTAATATTTTTTCATAGAATTTATGGACATTTTCATTTTCAATGTGACAATTTCGTTCATGACTTCCATAGATCAGGGAAAAACTAGATATTGAGCTTTGAAATTAGCATTCATAAGAGACAGAGTTGTTGTTTGAATTCCTGGTGAAACCTTGTCAGATTTCTTTGAGTCCAAAGAAGATTTAACTTCAGACGAAGCTATTGAAATCATGTTAGATGTAAAAATCAGAAATGTTCAAACAGATTCTGAGAGGAGAAGACCAACTGGATCTTAAGAGGGCAATAGGCAGTAGACAATAGACAATAGGTGCAGGAGTAGGCTATTTGGCCCTTCGAGCCAGCACCACCATTCATTATGTTCATGGCTGATCATCCACAATCAGTATCCTGTTCCTGCCTTATCTCCATAACCCTTGATTCCACTATCTTTAAGAGCTCCATCCATCTTTTTTCTTGAAACTGTCCAGAGACTTGGCTTCCACTGCCTTCTGGGGCAGAGCATTCCATATATCCACCACTCTCTGGGTGAAGAAGTTTCTCCTCAACTCTGTTCTAATAGAATCTATTACCTTTATAAGATATGGACACTTGAGAGAGGCATGTGAGAAGCCTACACAGAAAATTAGACAAATGCCTGTTGCTGGGATTGCCAGAAAACAAGGCTGCATAGGCAAAACTCAGTATGAAGTGTTTGATAGTTTCTTTGAAAAATATGCAAATAAAACTTGAAATTGTCAATCAAAGAATAAATAGTTATGATGATTTTGAAGGACACCCAAGTTCTACACATGCTAAAAGTATTTTCTCTTTTTAAAATCCTCTGCAATGATAGTGAGACCATTATTGTTATGCACTTCATTAATATCATAAAAAATATGGATGTGGAAACATATAAAGTGTTTAGTCTGAGATAGTCTAAGTGAGTGGGCAAAGGTCTGGCAGATGGAGTACAATGTTGGTTAGTGTGAGGTCATCCATTTTGGTAGGAATAACAGCAAAATGGACTATGTTTTAAATGGCAAAAGAAATTGCAGCACCGTGCTGTGCAGAGGGACTTGGGTGCCCTTGTGCGTGAATTGCTGAAGGTGGGTTTGCAGGTGCAGCAGGTAATTAAAAAGGCAAATGGAATTTGGTCTGTCATTGCTAGTGGGATGGAGTTTAAAAACAGGGAGGCTATGCTGCAGCTGTATAGGGTCCTGGTGAGGCCACACCTGGAGTACTGTGTGCAGTTTTTGGTCTCCTTAATTGCAAAGGGATATACTAGCATTGGACGGGGTGCAGAGGAGATTCAATCAGTTGATTCCAGAGTTGAGAGGGTTGGATTATGAGGAGAGACTGAGTAAACTGGGATTATACTCGTTGGAATTCAGAAGAATGAGGGGAGATCTTATAGAAACATACAAAATTATGAAAGGAATAAATAAAATGGAGGCAGGGAAGTTGTTTCCACTAGCAAGTGAAACTAGGACTGGGGGAATTGCCTTAAAATAAAGGGAAGCAGATGTAGGACTGAGGTCAGGAGGAACTTCTTCACCCAAAGGGTTGTGAATCTGTGGAATTCCCTGCCCAGTGAAGTGGTTGAAGCTACCTCACTGAATGTTTTTAAGGCAAGACTAGATAAATTTTTGAACAGTAAAGGAATTAAGGGCTGTGGTGAGTGGGTTGGTAAGTGGAGCTGAGTCTCGAAGATCAGCCATGATCTTATTAAATGGCAGGGCAGCCTTGACCAGCCAGGTGGCTTACTCCTGCTCCTGGCTCTTATGTTCCTTTCATGTCATTACAAACAGAGGATTTTAATAATATTGAGCAATTTACAGCCATAGTAGTTTGCTGAATTGGCCTTTTTGCGCTTATTTTATTTAATAATACATCTCCTGGGATATTTTAGGGGGTGAGATGAACCTGGGCTGCCAAAGCAATGGTCAGATACAGATGTATTGAAATTTGGAAAGTAGATGTTAGATCATTTGACACATTCGTACAAGTATTTTTGAAGTAAAAACTGTCCTACTTTGTTTTATCCTCTTCATTGTAACTAGCATTGAATCAATTGAATGTAAAGAAAGTAATGATGACCAAATAGTTGCTCACACCAAGATTTGTTTGTACCTTCTTTTCTACTATGAGACATGTCTGACCCGGACTGCCACAGGTAGGAAATAGGAAGAGGTACCAAACCAAAACCACCTCAGCTGGAATAGAGACCGTGCTGTTGGCATCAATCTAATTCAGAGCAGGCATCTAACCAACTGAGCCAACTAACCCTGTACCTAGGGATAATGGGAACTGCAGATGCTGGAGGATCCAAGATAACAAAGTGTGGAGCTGGATGAACACAGCAGGCCAAGCAGCATCTTAGGAGCACAAAAGCTGATGTTTCAGGCCTAGACCCTTCATCAGAGAGGGGGATGGGGTGAGGGTTCTGGAATAAATAGGGAGAGAGGGGGAGGCGGACCGAAGATGGAGAGAAAACAAGATAGGTAGAGAGGAGAGTATAGGTGAGGAGGTGGGGAGGTGATAGGTCAGTCCAGGGAAGATGGACACGTCAAGGAGGCGGGATGAGGTTAGTAGGTAGATGGGGGTGCGGCTTGGGGTGGGAGGAAGGGATGGGTGAGAGGAAGAACAGGTTAGGGAGGCAGAGACAGGTTGGACTGGTTTTGGGATGCAGTGGGTGGAGGGGAAGAGCTGGGCTGGTTGTGTGGTGCAGTGGGGGGAGGGGACAAACTGGGCTGGTTTAGGGATGCAGTTGGGGAAGGGGAGATTTTGAAACTGGTGAAGTCCACATTGATACCATATGGCTGCAGGGTTCCCAAGCGGAATATGAGTTGCTGTTCCTGCAACCTTCGGGTGGCATCATTGTGGCACTGCAGGAGGCCCATGATGGACATGTCATCTAAAGAACGGGAGGGGGAGTGGAAATGGTTTGCGACTGGGAGGTGCAGTAGTTTGTTGCGAACTGAGCGGAGGTGTTCTGCAAAGCGGTCTCCAAGCCTCCGCTTGGTTTCCCCAATGTAGAGGAAGCCACACCGGGTACAGTGGATGCAGTATACCACATTGGCAGATGTGCAGGTGAACCTCTGCTTAATGTGGAATGTCATCTTGGGGCCTGGGATGGGGGTGAGGGGGGAGGTGTGGGGGCAAGTGTAGCATTTCCTGCGGTTGCAGGGGAAGGTGCCGGGTGTGGTGGGGTTGGAGGGCAGTGTGGAGCGAACAAGGGAGTCACGGAGAGAGCGGTCTCTCCGGAAAGCAGACAGGGGTGGGATGGAAAAATGTCTTGGGTGGTGGGGTCGGATTGTAGATGGCGGAAGTGTCGGAGGATGATGCGTTGTATCCGGAGGTTGGTAGGGTGGTGTGTGAGAACGAGGGGGATCCTCTTTGGGCGGTTGTGGCGGGGGCGGGGTGCGAGGGACATGTTGCGGGAAATACAGGAGACGTGGTCGAGGGCGTTCTCGATCACTGTGGGGGGAAAGTTGCGGTCCTTGAAGAACTTGGACATCTGGGATGTGCGGGAGTGGAATGTCTTATCGTGGGAGCAGATGCGGCGGAGGCGGAGGAATTGGGAATAGGGGATGGAATTTTTGCAGGAAGGTGGGTGGTCGGAGGTGTACTCTAGGTAGCTGTGGGAGTCGGTGGGCTTGAAATGGACATCAGTTACAAGCTGGTTGCCTGAGACCTGTAACCCTGTACCTAGATTGGTTCAACAGAATTTCTATACAGAAGACAAAGGGCTTTGATAATTTTACTCAGATCAGAAAGTTGTTATCCATGTTTGTCTCTTTAATTTGCTCAGATAATGACCATTTGTTTCATCTCTCCATGAATTTTAATGAGTAAATGGTTATAAGTAAGAAATATTTCACAATTAACAGAACCTCCAAATGCTCTAGCCAATTGTAATCAGTTTATTCGATATACGGATCCTTTCCAAATATGGGTTGAAAAACTTTAAAAAATTATTTTTAGAAAGCAAATATAAATCGTCAATTTTCAAAGCCACCATGAAGACTTGGGCACATGAGAATAATTGGGGAAACAATAATCAATTCTTCAGATTTGAAAGCATTATTACAGCAAGAATGAAGGTGAATCTTATGGACCTTCTTCAGCAAAGAATTCTCAAACTGTGGGTTATGACACCACATTACAAGCTTTGGGGCTATGATGGTGGCCTTTCACGCCATTAGTTCAAGTGAGTTAAATAATGTTTTCACGGGATCCTGTTGAATTTTGAAGTAGAATTTTTTTATATACTTCCTTCTCACTTAAAGTTGTGGCTGTGTTCTTAAAATTTGTGACTTCAAGTGAATCAGTTTCCTACGGAAATCAATGTTAAAACTAGAGTTAAGCTCCTTCAGACATTTCTTGCCGAGAATAAAGAACAGTGTATTTGTTGAAATACTAGAGTATAACTATGTATTATTGTATACTTGTAGCTGAAAAAACTTGCAAAATAAAGTAAGCCACTAGAAATAAATGGGACAGTGTACAATTTGGTACTTTGAGACCATTCCTAGCAACGAACAACATTCAAGTGAAATATATTGTTCTGATCCTTGCTGATGGTAAATCAGATAAGTCAGATTCTGGGATGAAATCTGGCTTGATTGACCATGGGATTTTATTTTTGGAATTTGTTTACCATGGTGGTCAGTCACTGAACATGTTTGCAAGACGCAGCGATGTACTTTTAATGAAAATCGAAGCTTATTACACACAGAAGAAGAAAAAAATTACATTATACAAGAACAAATACCAGAAATAATTTTTCAACCCTTTTACGCTCAACAACGACCTTACCGATACTCAAACCTCAGTAAAAGGTTACCTATTTTTTACCATATTGGGTGCAACTATGCATGGTTTCTTTCATTCTTTTGTATTCACTCCCTGCTATCTTATTTAGTTAATATTCCTTCATGCAACCCTTAAGAAAAAACTGCTAACAGCTCACTTATTTCTTAAAGTGGGTTCCTATTCTTCAGCCTTTTGAGTCTGGAACTTTTACTGACTTTTAAGCCATTCATGATTTTTTTTAATAGCTCAAACTATTTTGGGCTACTTCACTGAGTGATATCCACAAATTGCTCAGTTTTCCAAAGAGGTATTCTAGCTTTCCAAATGAAAATCCCTGACCGTGGGTTTTCTCCTGTCTGGTATTATTTCTGTGTTTCCAGTTACAGATACCAGGGACACCAAAATTCAATTTCATTGGAGGGAGCTGGTCCATTTTGGTGAAGTATCTGATTGTTCTCATTATTCTGAATATGTTTTCCTTAAGGAAAACAACCCCTATCTCAATGTCACTAGTATTGATGTCTGCTTCAATATTTTTAAAGCTTAGAGCTAGAACTGCAGACTCTCTTGTTAAAATAGCCTTCAGATTTTCAAAGGGAGTTTGGCATTTCTCAGTCCACATTAGATCTGTCTCTTTCTGTTGTAGATCTGTCAGTGGCATACTACTGGACTAAAGTTTGGTCTAAACGTTTGACAAAATAAGAAACTCATGATTTCCTATCCTATTGTGGATATGCTGAACTGTGCATCTGTTTCTGACTTTGCAGCCCTGAGCAGTATTTAACTATGACCCATTACCTGTCCTAGGTAGCTTGCATGGGTCTCTGTGAACTGCTGTTTGCAAAATTGACCAATGAATCAGCTTGGTCTATTTTCCAGAAGTATTTTCTGGAAGAGGGCTTCTAGTTACACTGAGTGCATTTCCCAAGTGTAGCTGTACAGTAGAATGTTGATACACTGCAAATTCGATAAACCAGCCTTGGAAGTTGGCTGAGACAATTTGGATTCCAAATGATATGATTCAACACTGGTATAACCAATCTGGGGTTAACAAAGGTAGAGATTTTCTTCTCATGGGCAATCAAATATTACTTTATTGTGTTGATATGACACAGCCTTTGTTTTTTTCCCAGGTCTGGAGTCTCAATCAGATAATTCACTTCCCTGAGCTTCTTGCCAAGTAAGAAGCAAGCAGTTGCCTGCCACTAAGCTGGGCTTTGAAGCACTTAAGTGTGAAGCTCTTGGTTGAAATGTTTGTTTTCATAAAGGCTAAGTTGGATGAATTTTAATATGTTAATTCCTCTTTTGTAATTAATGGGAGTGGTTCTTCTAATAGTGTATTATCGATAGACACTGTCAACATGCCTCCTGAGGTTTGTTTATGAACTCACTACTAGGTGAGTTGGCATGGAGAGAGAAAGCCAAAGGATGATGGTTATGGGTATGATTTGGCATGCTAGGCATCAAATCTATAAACAGTTGTGATAATGATTGAGGGAATTGGGTGGCACAGGGGTGCATGATGGCCTCTGGGGCTGGATTAATTAGTTTACAGTGACAAAAGGGGGTCAGCAGGTAATAGAGATGGGTAGATGGCAAAGGATGTCTTGGATGGGTTTCAGAATGTGTGGGGGTGGGATAGGGTGCACAGGAGAGATGTTTTCAGTTTCCTTCTTTCTTTTTAAACTTTAACCAAACTTCTGGAGTCCTGAGAGAAGTTTTCTGCCAAAGCTGCCTTGGTTTCCTGCTTTGCTTGGCCTGACTTCAACTGATGCCTCTGACCCCTCAGCTGTAAAATGGGAAGTTACTTCGAAAGATTGTTTTCATAGATGCTGGATTGCTCTGCCTCTGTGCACAAACTCTGGTGGGGGGGGGGGGGGGGGGCGCAAAATTGGGGCCTAAGTCAGGCAGTGTTCATTGCTTGGGCATGAGTGGAGACAGTGGCAGCATTCCTGGACCTCAGTGTAATGTTCTGGTATCAAGAGTCCAAATCTCACCCTACAGATGATAAAACTTGATTTAAATTAATAATCTGGAATTAAGTGCTGGTATAACACTCACTATATAACCATAGTTAAATGTCATTAAATTAAAATCTACTTCACTGATGTCCTTCAGGCAAGTAAATCTGTCTTCCTTATCAGGTCTGATCAAAGTATGACTGCAGACATACATTATGATTGATTCTTCAATGCCAGTTGAGCAATTAGGAATGGTTAATAAATGTTGGCCCAGACAGCAACACCTACGTTCCATGAACAAATAATAATAAATGTGAGTGTCAGGTAAGTGGGTTCAATAGGGAGGCTGCACTTTAGAATATTTGTCTGAGCAAAATGGACCCAATGCTATGGTACCACCTGCCATCTTTTTATGCAACTAATTATATCAAAGATCACCACTGCTAAGAAATTTTATGGGATAAGGACACGCAGGACACATAGAGGGGCTCTATAAAGGAGGCAGCTGAAGGTATGCATCACCAAATATTCATATAGACACACATCACCATTAATCACCACCTACTATTCTACCAACTTGGTGGATCCATCCACAAGATTCAGTTGTACACACAGGCATGGCAGACAACATTACTGGACATGGTGATGGAATAACTCATGCAAGCCTCAGAATAAATGATAATATCTGACATACCAGCAGGTCTGAGAATTCCTGAATCCTTTTCAAGAGGAATACCTTCAAGACTCTCCCTCCCAATTTGATCAATGATATTCTACTGCAGAAGATTGGGGGCTTGTGGAATCCACCACCATTTTTTTTAGGTACTTATTGTGCTTGAGTTTGCCTTCAAACCTAACAACGCTGTTGTTCAGTTTATGTTCATCCTTATCCATCTATTTCTAACAATCATGCCTTTCTTCATGTCTGTGTATGCCCTGTTATTTTAAGAAGTTGTTACAACTCCACAGCTACATTGACAAGCTTTTCATCATTTAAACTGGTTAAACATCAGTTGCTGTGATTGCAGTCATGTTGTGATTTCCTGGGCCTCTTGTGCGGCCATGGTAGCTTTCCCTACCTCTGAGCAAGGAGACAAAGGTTCAAGTCCCAACTGCTCCAGCATATGTCAGCAGATTGATTAATAATAATTAGCTGACATTTTTATCTAGTTATCTATTTTACTAATGGACATATCTTGTACTTCTAAATGAATAATTGTCACAAGGTTGTTATCCACATTGACAACTGCAAATGTTTAGGGCCCCCAATCACCCATTTTCAGTCAATTTTTGACTATTATTTAGCGTAGATGAATTAGGCCTTAGCATTTGATAAAATAGCTGGCTAAGATACTACCATGTTTTCAGCTTGTGGTATGTTAATGAAGGAGAGAAAGGAAAAAGGATTTGCTGGTTATTTTCTGCTCTATTATCTTTGCCCTATGATTTTTATTTTTGGAAGCAGGAGAATACAACATCTGTTTTTCCCAAATATTGTTTTGCTTTGTGTCTTTCTTCAATACACTTTTAATCTCATCTCACTGTAGCCAGCATCACTGACATCTCAGGCAAAGCGCATTAACAGAACAAATGATTGGCAACTACTGCTGGATAATAACATTGCATGCCAACATCAGAGAAGCGCTAATGCTACCCAGTTGTGACAGTTTTGCCCACTAGCCTTTAGCACAGTCTCCAAACCAAGGAAAATATGATTAATCGGTTTATTATTATGCTGATTATTTTGCAAGTCCATTTCATCTCATCCCTATTTGGCTTTAAAATTTAGCATCCCTAATGGTATAGTGGTCAAGAATTGCATTAATATAGGCAAAATTGTCTTGTGGAGAGGGTGAATGTCCCCTTTTCTTTTGCACATGCCTTCATGAGTAATGCTTTTGTAGCCTACACAGGCATCTTAAATGCAAGGATTAAAATATGGATAACCTCAATTTAAAGTGAGCATGATTATTATAGCAAAAAAATCGCCACTGATGCCGGAATTCTGAAATTAAAAAAAATGCTTGAAGTGCTCAGTCAGACCATCTGTGAACATGACAATTTGATTTTCATAAATATCACGTCATATCTGTCAATCAAATCATGTTTCTTGAAAGATGGTGTTGTATCATTTATTTTTTTTCAACCAGCCAGCATGTGTTTTCAGTTTTCTGTTCGAATTTCTCACTGTCTCAAGACACTGTCCCTACTGTGATCTTGCAAACCTTTATCAATTGAAAAAAATGGCATTGAGAGAAATTGAAGTTGGCATCCAGCATTTTGTTTGCAATATGCCAAACATGAAAAACTGAAATATTTCTTTTTTGCGGACAGGTCTCTTTGCAACAAAGTTGTATTTGAAAATAACCTGCATGTTTTGTGCCACATGAAATTTAATCGGACCATGCACATTGAAATTAGATTTGGTATGATCTCATTTAAGTGATTGCAGCCACTGTTTAATGAAGTATTATTCATAGCTCTTTCACATAGCCATCACATGGGGGGAAAATCTATGATTTGTGATTAGTCATTCTAAATGAGTTCCTTTAATAAACTAATAATCACTCACCTGTGGAATTTTACACAGACCCATAATCAATAGCAGTCTTGAGGACAAAGCATAATTCGTGGATAGGGAGACAGCAAGATTGGACTTGAGGGAAGGTTTCAATTAAGAACGCAGACAAAAGCCACTAAGGAAAATGAGAGGCTTGAAAGAGTGAATCAAGTCAGAGTATATGGCTGTAGGAGCGGAATGATAGAACAAAGTTTGAGGGAAGGGAAAAGAAAAATGACAAGCATGATAGAGAAGGGAATAAAAAGAGGAGATGCAAAAGAGATTCAGTTTAGAAAAAAAATGCATAATCATTGACAGCAGGACTGTGAAATTCGCAATTTTAAAGAGACAATCCCATTACTTTTAAATATAATTTCTAGCCTTTCTTTTCCTTTGTTTTTCCCTTAGCAAAGAGCTGGAGTCTGATTAGAACACAATCTGTGTTGATTTGCAAAACCCAAAGCTTTTGAATGTTTTTGCATTTCAGGTCCCTTTCACACCTATGATAAAAAAACCAGGAATTCCCCATTATATGATACAAGTTAATTAAGTATATATTTACTATGATTTACTTACATGATGTGACACTTGTTGCTGAACAATAATTCTGCCAATATTTGAAGATACCTTTGGGAAACATGAACACATTTCATGGTCAATATTCATCCTGGCTCAGTGCTTTGATTTTTATTGCTGTAATTGTTGAAAATCCAACCTCTCGCACGTAGCTGCTGTTAAATGGGATCAAAACTGTCTGTGCAACAGGAAAAAACAGTGCTGTATTCAACAGAGCTTCTGCACCCAATCATCTCCAGTGACATTTCATTGAACTTAGTTCTGAGGGAGCTGGCTGATGAAATATCAATGAGCTCTTCTAATAGCTTTGACAGGACAGAGGGTGGCAGTTTAGCTTCAACATTCTCATTAAAGTGGTTTTGAAACAAATTGTTACTTTAAGGGTTTTGTAAACCAAGTATCACTGACTAGGTTTCCTCCTGAGGTTGAGAAACAAAAGATGCACTACACTTGACTAGATATTGTTGAATAGTTAATTTCCTTTGGGCCTCCTATGTTGCTTACTTCCTCACATAAAATTCATTAAAAAAATGTATTTTTATATTTAAAATGTAACATATATAGTACATAAAATATAATATATCAGAAATGCAAAGTTACTCTAGAAATATGATTTAACAGACAAGACTGAGTTTGCATTCAAGCCTCGAATATGCAGAATCAATATCTTGATCCTCAAATGTTGGATTGTACTATCAACCCTAAAGGTATCAACTCCATCTAAGAGACCTGTGGCAAATTAAATTCTTTTATGACCAATCTGGAATCATACAACAAGATCAAGTGTTCTATCTGGAAATGAATCCCCACAAAACAGCTGATCAATTGTAGCTTTTAAACGAGAATTCGCATTTGAAAAGAGGATTCAGAGTGCTTTGTCCATAAATGGCTCCAATCTTATTCCTATCCTTTTTTATTTGAATCATGTACAATTCAGATTTGATGTCTTGGACATTCAGTAGTCCCAAAGAGCCTGATGATCCTAACATTTCAGTTTATTTTCAGATTTGTTCACTTGAATGCATTCTGTCTCTCACTGTACTCCACTTTTGTTGTCAAATTGCTAAGAGATCGAAATCTTTTTAAGTTTTCATGCTTCCCACTCACATTCCTCAATTCTTGTTTGTCCGGCCATGGCTGTGTGCATTTATAAATTATTGAGCTACAACATCACTGGGTTAAATGTTGCTCAATATTGTTTTTGGCAGATTCCTTGAAATCTTTCCTCAGACTTGTGAGAACACCTAGTTTAACTGCGGGAGATGGAGAAGAGAAAGCATGCAATATATAAATAAGCTTTGACTGATGGGATTTAATTCATAGATCAAACATGGAACAACATGTATTGAATTCAACTGCATATCTTAAGAATGACTGCAATATAAATAGTAGAAATAGCAGTGATAATAATCAACAACATCACCAAAACCATTGGAAGTATTTACTTTTATGTGGGACACATAATTAGCAAATACTTTTCTCTGACATTGGAGTGTTTCTTTGAATTGTTTCACTACTATGATCAATAACATCTTTCACAGCAGCTTTTGACTGTGCACTGCTCATGATTCTGTTTCAAGCCACTACAAAAATTGAATAGAAAAATGAAAAAAATTGTAATAATATTTGGCACAGATTTGGCGAGTAGTTTATTTTTTACCTAAAGGAAATTCTGTAATCTTCCAGCCACAAAACATTGTAGTAGGATAATATGAGGGTAGATACATATAAACTGTCAACCAGAGTCGCCCAGTATCAGGAGTAAATATTAATGTTAATTCACAAACATAGTGCATTCAAATGTAAGAGCTGGATATATTTATTTCATGGACTTTCAAATTGTGTCACACTTGTTGATGTCCAATTTTAATCCTAGTGTCAACAGGAAGATTGAGCTCGGCCAAGCCAGCTAAACTCTGTGAATACATTTAAATCAATGTCATTTGCCTACCCTTGACACATTGAACTGAATATTTCAGGACCCTGAAAATGATGAACTATGTGCCTACGAGTTAAAATTGAGAAATATTAAGGAAAGAAACACCTTTTTCATTCACTGTCAATTAACACGAGTAAGATTTGGGCTGGATTTTCATGTTCATGATGTAAGGCAGGAATTGGAAATTTCTTAACTGAAGTTACCTGTCTTGGCAAAATATGTTTTGATGGACAAAATTTTAATTCCTGGGATGTGGAGCTTCACCCTGGCAACAATTTGGAAATGACCAGAGGGGCAGCTGAGTGCCAGGTAGAGTAGTTAAAGGGTTTTCCTCAGTTTTCTGGGACTTCATTCTAGTTATTTTGTTCAACATTAACCCCGTAACCCTTTCTCTTAACATTGTCTCAACCTTCCACCCATTTCCATTCACTATCATTGCCAACTGATGCCAATCCACAATTATCCTATTAGCCCCTAATGCCCTCCATGGCAGCTCATGCTCCACACCAGTCACCTTTGCCCTTACACTTTCCATGCCAATCTACACAGCATCTTACCATGGTCAGACCTCAGGGTCATGCTGAAGTGAAAGAAATTAAAGTTCCAAGTATGTGCTACTGATTTCACAATACACACATATATGTTGATAACTCATATGTAAGGGAACTAAAACTTCAATAACCTATTGAAGATGCAAATCAAACTTTGAATTTATGGCACCAGCCCCTCCCCCAGTTAATCAGTCAATCAGTATGAACTTTTCTTTTACTCACATAGATAGGAGCAGGCACACATTTCAAAATTAGCAGGGCATAAAATTTAGATAACTTGACAGCTTCATGGTTCTATGTACATTATGTGCCCATATTGAGCCCCTTGTATCTCCTCCATGAAGTGATTGAACACATACTGTAAGTTGAGCCATCCTGGAATGAAAATATGGTGATGGGGCACTGATAACAGTGCTGGAATAGAAGGGAGTTCTTCTTGTGGGATGGGCTTCTCTCGAATAATACTGGAACTAGTGCCCAGGTGAATTATAAACTAAGGGTGCAGAGAGGGCTTTAAATTAACAGGGAGGGTGGAGGTGGTGTGCTGGGAGAGCGGAAGTGTAAACTGACAAAACAAAACTATATGGCAACAAAATAGTGCAGTTTTTTGAACAACAGTATCCTGAATGGCATAGGAACAGTACAGAGAATACAAACATTGAAAAAAACAGCAGCAAACAGGGTCAAAGTGGTGGGATTGCGGGGGGGGGGGGGGGGGGCGCAATGCTAGTTGGTAAAAAGGCAAATGTAATTGCTCTTTACATGGAACCAATTCAAAGAATTCATGGCACAAACTGAGGTCAGTGTCACATTATAGTCATTAAGGTCACATGATTACAAGCAGACCAAAGTTGAGAACCAAATATTCAGGAATGCCTGAATCCTTGAAAGGATAGGCAGGAAGGAAAGGATGCTGGGATAGCTTTGTTAGCACTGGTCATATAAGCACAATAGCAAGAAATGATCTTGGATTAGAAGATATAAAATCTGTACCAGTGGAGTTAAGAAATTAGAAAGCTGAATAAGACATAGGTAGGAGTAGCCTATAAGCTCTTTACAGTTGTTATGCAGGAGGATAGAGAATGAATCAGGAGGTAGTGAGTAGGTAACAAAGGTAGTACATTAAGGGATGACTTTAATCTTCATGTTGATTGGAAAATCAAATTGACAAAGATTAACACAAGGAAGAATTCATAGATTGTAGTCAGGACTATTTCCTAAAATAGCATGTTGTGAATCCAATCAGGCCTTAGGTATTTTGGATCTAGTAATGTACAATGGAATAGGTTTAATGATCCCAGAGTAAATGATCCCTGAGGGAACAGTAACAATAACATAGCAGCATTCAAATGAAAGTGAGAAACATATTCCAATTACAACTCAGCTAAACTTATATTAGAGTAATTACAAAGGAGCGAGGGTAGAAATAGACTAGACATAGCTAGGAAAACAGACAAAAATGGATGAGAAACAGCTGCAGATTTTTAAGCAAAGTTAGTTAATCATAGTTCATGATTCACAACAAAGATATATTCAACTGAGGATGAAGGATTCTAGAAAGAGAGAAAAGAACTATGGTTAACCAGCAAAGTTAATGATCATATTGAAATAATTTGTCAGAGGCTGGTATCCTGTCACCAAGTCACTCTTGCTTAAGACATGGAGTGTCTTCAATACTGATCCAGCTGCCTCAGAGCCGGTTCTCAGGGTCAGTAGGATGTCTGACGCTCCTGTTTATACCTGTCAGCCAGCGCTCCCTAATTGGACCGGATTAATAGCCCCAGTCAAGAAATTTGTATTCAATGAGGTCCATCTAGCTGGCCTTATTACAGTCGCTACAATATCAAATTTATAGAAAGAAAACAGAATATGTGGAAAAGACTTGTAGTAAACCAGAGGGCTAGGAATGCTTTAAAAGCTAACAAAAGATGATCAACAAAGACATAAAGAGGGAGAAATATAAACATTGATGATAAACTCACAAGTAATATAAAAGAGGACAGTAAGAGCTAATAGAGAAGGGAATGGCTAGCAGTTGAGAAAAAATGGGCTAGTGAATAATTTTGGCAAAGCAAGCAACATTTGGGATTCACAATTGTATCCGTATAAATTTCAAGGTAACCGTGAAAAGTCATTGTCATTGCCTTACTTCAATTTCTACTGATTGAAATTTGTCTTAGATGTTCCTAATAATTGATAGTAAGTGTTTTGGTAAAAACATATCCAAGCAAACGCATTTTCTGTCTCATGCACGAATGATCCATTTTAGCGAAATGCATCTTTATCAACTTTCATATTAGCATTTATGCTCTATAATAGCATTAATATTCCATTCTTCAGAGAATGCAGTTTAGTTCTTTATCAATATGTGGATTTTAATGAGAAAGATCCTTAGCTTTTCAGTGTTTTACTCTGGCTTAATGTCAGGTTATCATCAACTTTGTTTTACATGTCAAGCTTCTGCCAATTGATGCTTCAACTTTTACCCTATTTGGTTTGCCACTGCAGAAATTAAACTGCTTCCTATGGGCATCCTTTGTATGCAGGGACAGGAAGGCCATTCACAGATTGGACCAGGCTGCTTCACATGGCTGTTTGTTTCAGTCATTTACTGCCTACCTCCATGTTCAGAATATCTTTGGATTGCCCTTTAACACTGCTCCGTCAGCCACACTTCAAAGTCCCACTGTACTTCTGTTTTGCCTAGAGATAACAAGGTGGAGAGCGGGATGAACATAGCAGGCCAAGCAGCATCAGAGGAGCAGGAAGGCTGACGTTTTGGGCCTAGACCCTTCTTCAGGAATTGGGGAGGGGAAGGGGTTTTCTGAAATAAATAGGGAGGGAGGAGGTGGTGGATAGAAGATGGATAGAGCAGAAGATAGCTGGAGAGGAGACAGACAGGTCAAAGAGGTGGGGATAGAGCCAGTAAACGTGAGTGTAGGTGGGGAGGTAGGGAGGAGATAGGGCAGTCCAAGGAAGATCAAGGGGGCGGGATAAGGTTAGTAGGTAGGAGATGGGGGTGGGGCTTGAGGTGGGAGGAGGGGATAGGTGGGAGAAAGGACAGGTTAGGGAGGTGGGGATCAGCTGGGCTGGTTTTGGGATGCAGAAGGGGGAGGGGAGATTTTGAAGCTTGTGAAGTCCACATTGATAACATTGGGCTACAGGGATCCCAAGCGGAATATGAGTTGCTGTTCCTGCAACCTTCGGATGGCATCATTGTGGCACTGCAGGAGGCCCAGGATGGACATGTCATCTGAGGATTGGGAGGAGTCGTTGAAATGGTTCACGACTGGGAAGTGCAATTGTTTACTGCAAACTGAGCGTAGGTGTTCTGCAAAGCGGTCCCCAAACCTCTGCTTGGTTTCCCTGATGTAGAGGAAGCCACAATGGGAACAGCGGACTTCACAAGCTTCAAAATCTCCCCTCCCCCTACTGGATCCCAAAACCAGCCCAGCTTGTTCCCTCCTATATAACCTGTCCTTCCTCCTACCTATCCCCTCCTCCCACCTCAAGTCCCACCCCCATCTCCTACCTACAAACCTCATCCCACCCCCTTGACCTGTTCGTCCTCCCTGGGCTGACCTATCTCCCCCCCAACTCCCCACCTACACTTGCCTTTACTGGCTCCATCCCTGCCTCCTAGATCTGTCTGTCTCCTCTCCACCTATCTTCTCAACTATCCACACTCCCCTCCAGCCCCACCAACCCCGGCACTTTTCCTTTCAACCGAAGCAAGTGCTACACCTGCCCCGACACCTACCCCCTCACCCCAATCCAAGGCCCTAGGAAGGCTTTTAACATCAAACAGATGTTCACCTGTGCATCTGTCAATATTATATACTGTTCTCGTTGTGGCCTCCTCTGCATCGGGGAAACCAAACGGAGGCTTAGTGACAGCGTTGCAGAAAGCCTACGCGCTGTTTGCAACAAACAACTACACCTCCCAGTCACGAACCATTTCAATCCCCACCCCCAGCCCAAGGGTATCAATTTGGACTTTACAAGCTCAAAACTCCCTGGACCACATGCCAAAACCAGCCCAGCTAGTCCCCACCTCCCTAACTATTCCTCCCACCTCAAGCCCCACCCCCATCCCCTACCCACTAACCTCCATCCCCCCTGACCTGTCCGACCTCCCTGGACTGACCTATCCCCTCCCTAACGCCCCAACTACATTCACCTTCACTGGCTCTAACCCCGCCTCTTTGACCTGTCTGTCTCCTCTCACCCTATCTTCTTCTTTATCCATCATCTATCTGCCTCCTCCTGTCTCCCTGTTTATTTCAGAATCCCCTTCCCTTCCCCCATTTCTGAAGAACGGTCCCAACCCAAAATGTCAAGCTATCCTGCTCCTCTGATGCTGCTTGGCCTGCTGTGTTCATCCAGCTTCACACTGTGTTATCTCATATCATAATTCAGCTAAGTTCTTCAATCAAAAAAAATTCTATCCCATCAATGTGCAAGTGATCTATGATCACTGATTCCGTAGTTTAGAAGTTTGTAGCCACTTCTTCAGCTTTCTTCATTTCTCTGTTCTGTAACTATGGTTTACACCTGTATACGTAGGATGGCACTGTGTGTTGATAAAATTGTTACAACTGTAACTAATCTTGTCACTGAAGAAGCTGTACCTCGGCATCTTTACACCTAAGATGACACTGTAAGTGCCGACTTATAAACTTTTCACTGTATTCATTTGAGTACGTGTGACATTCATGCTAACTCAATTCAATTCAATCCAGCTG
Organism: Stegostoma tigrinum; assembly: GCF_030684315.1. Lineage (NCBI taxonomy): Eukaryota > Metazoa > Chordata > Chondrichthyes > Orectolobiformes > Stegostomatidae > Stegostoma > Stegostoma tigrinum. The sequence continues at coordinate 23,532,240 of NC_081364.1, read as the reverse complement.
TGATAATAAATACATCCTTGAGAGTCCTCATATTCCTGCTGCATTAGAGTGCCCAGATGCTTTACTATGTTGATGGTGAAGAGCAATTTCAGACTACCAATACTTAATGGGGTACACAACTGGTATCCATGCCAGGAATGCTGGCATAGGCCAGTGTATCCTGGCAGTGGCAAGCACTTCAGGCTATGGTGATCAGGGGAATCAGGTGAGAGGAGTGCTATAAGAGTTTGTCAGTTAGTTAATTAGCCAAATTGGGGATAGTCATGCAAGAAAACTCACTATACCCCATGGAGAGAAGACCTCCTTGAAACACTTTGAAAATAGATTTTGTTAAAGTATGGGAAGATCCAGCCTGAAATCAATATTGGAACTTTTGAAGTTTATTTGCCTTTCAACACTGATGTAGTTGATCTCGTTTGAAGCAGTGCTACATGTGATACAACCATTTGCAACATCCCCTTCATGAGAACCTAGAAAGTAAGTCTGGATTCCTACATCCTGACTGGAATTCAACTACCCCCACTGGAAGTGAACTATGTGGATAATAATTGAGATCAGGCTGTGTTCATCCAGCTTCACACTTCATTATCAGGATCACAGTTGGCTGAGAGATCATCAACAGTGGAATAGCTTTCTGGCAACCTCTGTTAAGACTCATACATGAATAATTACCATTTGGACAAGGAGACTGTAGAGTTTGGAACTGTAATCCAGGAAAGAAAAAATTAGTGGCACAAATTAGAATATCTCAGCGGTAGAAACAATAGAAAACATTAAATAGATTGATATGATTTTGTACCTGTCCTGGATATCATGTAATGAAAATGACTTATTAAACAGTGAATTTACTAAATACAAATTTTATGGAAATATTAGTTCCAATTTTCTGTGACAAGGAAATACATGCTATATGACTGCAACATTTTTAAAATTAAATAGCAACATTGAAAGCATTTCGGGAAAATATAATTTAAAAATTGATTTCAGTTGATTACATGAGTCTGGGATGTGACAGAATTGTACATATGTATCCAGGGTAACAAAGACATGTGACTTAAATTATGTTGCTACAGTTGTAAGAGCACCTTCACCATGGGAACTGCAGAGATTTAAGACGAAAACCTTCGCCATCCTATGTAGAGCTATGAGTGATAGGCAATGAAAGTCAGTGATGTTCACTTTCTAAGATCAGCTAGGAACATAATGATCCCTACACTTAAAGAGAACAGAGGCAGCAAACCTATTCTATTGTGAAGTGGCCCTTCAGTTTAACTGCATCCAATAAGTCCTAACAAGTGACAAAAGGAAATGAGTGTTGGTGAAGAGCTAGCAGGAGGGTAACAGTGCCACAAAGGAGGATGGGATCTTAGCTCCAGTCAAATTCTGGATTGGCATATGAGCAGGACCAAAGCTGAGTCATTGGTTTAGTGCCCCAATTCCTGAAATGATTTCGTAACACATTCAATCAAAATGAAGAGCTGAATAGTCCAGAGACAAGCAGGTTGAGCTCAGGGCAGCAGGCACCCACTCACTGATGTTGGATAGCCAGAGGTTATTCTAAGGGACTCACATGGGCTTAGTTAATAAATTGATAATTAACCAGCTCTCAGACAAACAAGGCATAACTATGACCATCACCTGATGCATTATCGTAATCATCTATAAACAGATGAATATTTTTCTTTCCAATTGACCGTTCTTTAATATTGTCCGGATTTGAAATGGTTAAAGTAGGATAAAGCTGGCTAATTTTATTGATTACTCCACATAGGCTCAGTTACGAACCACAGGGGATTTGCCAATATTTCCAGGTTCTCAAATGCTTTTATGACTGAAATGTTCTGAGTACATGGCAGCCCTGTCAGTTCAATGCAGATTTTGCAAGTTATCTGCATCTTCTCTTGAACTATGAAGTCTAACTTTGAAGAATAGTTCAATCTCTCAGCTCAGAATACTAAATGAGCAACTAAAATATAATCAGGAAATGTTGGAAATACTCAACAAATCAAGCAACATCTGTGGAGAGAATCAAGTTAACATTTCAGAAAGTTAACTCTATCCACAGATGCTGTTTGACCTGCTGAGAATTGCCAGCATTTTCAATTTTAATTTCACATTTCACTGCATTCGCAGTGCATTGCTTGCATATTAGCAGCTGATGAATTCTCAATGTCAGACATGGATATTGAAGATTTGTTGAAAGAACTGAGGACCTGCCTCCATAGTCAGGGTTTTCTGCATGTTGATCATATTTAGCTACTGTCTAAATTCTAGCCTTACTTGAAAAGAAAGTTGCATGTCATAGCTGTCATTGAAATAGCTTCATTTTCCATCTCCCATGCTTACAGATTCACGCACTGCATGCTGTTATTTCTGTTACTTGAGGATGATGTGCAGGAGTGACAAATTTCCTGAAAGACATTGGTCAAATCTCTTTTGCTATCAGAGATAGATCCAAGAGGAAACAATTCTAAATTTGGTTAACGATTTATTTAACCAGGGCACAGTAGTTTCTTTGACATTGCTCAGCAGAGCATCCTGGTCAAACAGGTGTCAGAACATGGTGCATTTTCAGCAGACGTTTAGATAGATGCTTTGTTGCTCCTGAGTCTATAATATCTTCAGGTCCTTCATCAGAGACATGAGGACGAAAATCTTCAAAGCACACAATATGAAGAAGCATAGAATTGTTAGCATTACCTTCTGGATTAACGAGCTGAATTTTACTGGAATATGGAAAGTATCAATTTTGTCAGCTATCATGGAGGGTCTGTTTCCATGCAACTGAGAGAAATTTGTTCTATTTTCTGAAAACCATCTCATTAACAATGGACCACTCTCTGTGGCATCCTACTCAGTGCATTTGCCTCTCACCACAGGCAGAGGTATGTCCAGGTATCTCAGCACCATTTTTTTACAGCTCAGTCTTGTATCCAGTCAAGTGCTACCACCCAGATAATGCCCATTATGGGAGGGGAGCCAAATTCAAATGCTTTCTACAGTATATGGATTTTGTGGCTGACACTTCTTTGTGGATTCAAGTACATAGATAGAAAACATATTGCTATTTCACAAATAACCCACACAGCTTATCCATCCTTATCTTCATCCCAGGTCAGTATCTCTCTCAGGGAGTTCTGCTCTTTTCCCAAAGCCCAGTGTACTCTACAGCTTATTCATATTAACCATTCTGCTGCAGTGTCTTTCCCATCCATGCCAGAGTGATTGTGACTATCTTTTACACTAGTGTCTACAGCAACCCACCTCCTTCAGTATGGTCTTCCCCCTTGTATGTTGAGTTCCCCCCTTCACAATTCTTATCCCTTCTGAATCCAACCCCTAAAGAATCCTATCTGTTTCGACAAGATCAACTCTCATTCTTCTAAACGCCAATGTGTAGAGTCCCAACCTGTTTAGCTATTGTTCATAAGACATTGCCTCCATTTAAAGCTTTTTTTTTGAGAAGATTTGAAGTTGGTGTTGTCGATGAGGTTGTAGATTTGCTCGCTGAGCCGGTGTGCTTGACTGCAGGGTGATGAAACATCTGCAATCAAGCACACTGGCTCGGTGAGCAAGTCTACAACCTCTTAATCCCTCCATACAAGAGATCATCCCAGTGAACAAAAACAGAAGTTGCTAAAAATACTCAGCAGGTCTGGCAGCATCTATGAAGAAAAATTGGAGTTAATGTTTTGGGTCCAAAGTGTTAATTCCAATTTTTCCTTCACAGGTGCTGCCAGACCTACTGAGCAATTTCAGCAACTTCTGTTTTTGTTCCTGATTTACAGCATCCACAGTTCTTTCGGTTTTCATCATCCCAGTGAACCTTCTCTAAATTGCCTCCAATGAAATGAAGCATTTCCTTAAATAAGGGGAACAAAACTGCTCACAGTACTCCAGATTTGATCTCGCCCACACCTTATATAATAGCAGTAAGATACCCCTACACTTATTCTCCAAACCCCTTGAAATAAGGGTCAAAATTCCATTGGCCTTCATGATCACCTGCTGCACGTGTGTGTTAGCTTTCTGCGTTTCGTGCTCAAATATTTGCCACAGTCCCTTCATATTCCAGTTTTCTGTAGTTTTTTTTCTCCATTTAAATAATATTCTGTTTGTTTGCTCACCCTTCCAAATGAACAACTCTGCATTTTCCCACATTATACACCATTTGCTGACTTTTAGTTCACTTTACTTAACCTATCAATATCTCTTTGTATTCTGTTTGAAAACATATTTTTTGTGTTATCTGCAAATTTGGCTATTCACTTTCTTCCTCCTAGTTATTAATATGTATTGTAAATAGTTGTCGTCATATCACTGATCCCTGTGGAACTCCACTGGTCACAGGTTGCCAACCTGAAAAAGAACCCCTTATCCCCGCTCATGGTTTCCTGCCCAATAACCATTTCTCTGTGCCATTATACCACATCCAACATTGTGAGTTATTTTGTAGCTGAAACTTTTGAGAGGTACCTTACCAAATGCCTTCTGGAAGTCCAAACACAACACATCTACGGGTTCAGAGATAGCAGGAACTGCAGATGCTGGAGAATCTGAGATAACAAGGTCTAGAGTTGAATGAACACAGCAGGCCAAGCAGCATCAAAGGAGCAGGAAAGCTGATGTTTTGGGTCTGAACCCTTCTTCAGAAATGAGGGAAAGGAAGGGAATTCTGAAATAAATAGAGAGAAAGGGGGAGGCGGATTGAAGATGGATAAAAGAGCAGAGATAGGTGGAGAGGAGATGGACAGGTCAAGGAGGTGGGGATGAAACTGTAAAGGTGAATGTAGGGTTCCCCTGAGATGCTGCTTGGCCTGCTCTGTTCATCCAGCTTCACACTTTATTATCTTCCCCTCTATCCAGTCTGGTTGAGACTTCCTCAAAAAACTCAAATGCATTAGTTAGACTCAATTTCCCTTTCTATGAAGCCAAGCTGATTCTGCATGATGGGATTATTATTTACTGAATGTTCTGCTATTACTTCCTTAATAACTGATTCCTCTACTTTTCCAAAAATAGATGTCAGGCTAATTGGTCTGCAGTTACCCTCTTTTTGCCTCCTCTCCTTTTAATAGGGATGACACATTCGCAGTTGTCCGGAGTCTAACAAGTTTTGAAAATTACAACCAAGCATTCAGTATCTCTGTAGCTACCTCTTTTAGGACCCTAGGTTGCAAGACCTATCTGCCACTAGCCCTATAAGTTTGTCTAATGCTACTCCTTTAGTGGTTCTGATGGACCTACAGAATTTACAAGGCTGTATTCCACTTTTAATCTGTGGCACAACTACAGCTCTTCTAATGTTTTGAGCAGAACTAATTCCGACTGTCCGCTGGACTTCCATTGCCACAAATGCATTTACTCTGAGCCGATGTTATTCCTGGGCCTCTCTGATCATCAATCTCAGCAGCGTAGACCTACCAAATGGCTCTCATGATTTCTCTAAGCCCCAGTTTCCTCAGAGCTAATAATAGCAATAGAATTACAGTAGTGGGTAAATCACCACAAGTTACCTCTAATTTGGCTACGTGTATAGAAATCTCACAGAAAATCAAGTACTGAAAAAGTAATTTGAATTTCATTGCATATAGCAACCAAATGTAAGACCTCTCAAGTAAACAAGTATGAGCCTGCGATACAACTTCGCTAATACTCAATGGTGAAATCTGGCTGAGTCTTTTTTCTGTGATGAGGGATTTCAAGACTAGGGGACACATTTTGAAGGTAAGGGGAGAGAAAATTAAAAATGATATGAGGCACAATATTTTTTACACAGAGGGTGGTTCACGTGTGGAATGAACTTCCTGAGGAAGTGACAGACGTGGGTACAATTACAACATTTAAAAGACATTTGTAGTACACGAATAGCAAAGGTTTGGAGGAATATGGGCCAGAAGCAGGCAGGTGCGACTAATTTAATTTGGGATTATGTTTGGCGTGAACTGGTTGGACCAAAGTGTCCATTTCCATGCTGTATGACTTTATGACTTTGACCAACAGTAATCTATCACGAGGAGGAGTCTCCAGGGTTTGATCCTCATGCAGTTCGTTGACGTTCTGCTAAGGTGGAGCTGCGGTGTTCGATTCTTGTACTGATTGATATTATTGATGATTTCTCTAAAATGTCCTTTCATCCAAATTACTGGAAGCCTTCTTATTCAAAGTAATTTATTGGTTCCTTGTTTTGTTTGGCCTTAATTTCTGTTCAAATACATACCTTTCCTGTAGTTAACCCCTTAAATTGTTCTGCAGGGCATTCAGTTACTTGTGGTAATAAAACATTCAAGTTAACAAGCCAGCGTCAAAGCAGTTTTATTTATGTAATCCCGCCAAAACATAGCTAATTGTTTCAGTCTCTGTGTAAGTTTGTTTTTGTCACTGAACAGTTTATTCCAGAGTTATTGTTATCTGTAATAGCTTATGCTTTGTTAATTCATTCTCCTCATTAACAAGTATTAAAGATTCGGGTCATACTTATAATCGTAATTCTCTGCCCCAAATTGAATAATATGTGGCTTCACCCTCAATCCATCCCCAGTTGGGGTTACTCCTTCTATGCCTTAATTTTTGTTCAGGTCCCAAAGCACAGTGAAACCTTCTATGGCTGGAAAGCTCAGACATAGCAGGAACTGCAGATGCTGGAGTCAGAGTCAATACAGTGTGGAACGGAGGAACACAATTGGTCAGGCAGTATCAGAGGAGTAGGAAAGTTGATGTTTTGGGCCGGGACCCTTCATCAGGACTGGGAAGGGGCAAGGGAGCTGGGGAATAAATTGAGGGAGGAGGTGTGGGGCTGGGGGAAGATAGGTCAGATGGTGATAGGTGGATGCAGATAGGGGGTAGTGGGGATTGGTCAATGGGAAGGGTAGGGTGGATATATGGGAAAGAAGATGGACAGGTTGTGCCAGGTCAAGGAGGCAGGGATGAGAAGGCTGGTTGGACACGGAAAGAGGCCGGGATTGGGGAGATTTTAAAACTGGTGAATTCTATGTTGAAGCCATTGGGCTTGAGGCAGAATATGAGGTATTGCTCCTCCAGTGTGCGGGTGATGTCATTGTGACACTGGAGGAGATCCAGGATAGACATGTCGCCAAGGGAGTGGGAACATGTTGGTAAACATTTTCTGTACCCTTTCCAGAGCATTCTTATCCTTCAGATGGTGTGGTGACTAGATCTGAATGCAATGTTCCAAGTATGACCTAACTAAAGTTCTATAAAGCTACAGCGTAACTTACCTATCCTTCGATTGCTTCTTGAGGAGCACTGAAATGGAAAGCAGGCAGTAGATGAACTGAATGCTCTATGGGCAGAGTCTTGTGCTACTTTCCATCTTCCTAAGTTGGTATCTTTGAACATTATCATGGCTGCTCTCGCCCCAGTCAAAATCCACGCCAGCCCTCCACGGGCTTCGCTTTGCTGCTTAAGAACGCCTGTGATTTTCATGGCACTGCCAAGATGCTTTCTTCCATAGGGGCACACAGCTGTATCAAGTATCTACAATGGATGCATCTCGTGGCTCTCAGCTTAATTTCTTCAATCACTCACTTTGCACTTACTTAGAGGCTGGCAGCCAATTTATACCCTTTCAGCCTGAGGGCAGGAAGGGTTAGCATTTGGGGAAGATGAGGTGGATGAGACTGATTGAGTGAAGATACTGCATGTAATAATGCTTGTTGTCTGAGTGTTGGTGAGGATTGTGTGCAGTGGCAGAATTAGAATGAGTGTGGGGATGCAGGGCAGAGATGCTGGCACTTAGCTCTGCAGAGCACAGAAAATCATTGGCCTTTTTGCTGCATTGCTGTGGGTTGAGTCTTAGCCCAGAGATGTTACAGACCCTGGGCTAATGTTTGATACCTTGACCAGCTCAGGTACATTGCTTGGGTAGAGGATGACCCTCATCTTGGCCATCCCATTCACCATGACCTCCTCTGACAAATGGTGCCAGCTTCCCTTTTTGGGGACATATGGTTTTCGAAGTGGATGATGCTTGAGGTGGTACCTGGCTTGTGGTATTTGAGATGGTGTGTAGCTGTGCGCCAGCCATTTGTACACTGAAAAGTCCTGACCAAAGCAGGAATTACACCTCTGCAACACCAAGATTGATCAAAAGGGACACCAAAACTGCACAATTAATATGGTGAGGGACAGAAAATAGTGTGACAAAAGTCAATGTGAACCATAATGAGACACCTGCCATGAAAATCCCTGAAAATAACATTTAAAGTTTCATGGGAAAATCCAGTCCTCAAAAACTGCAGCTCTCAAGTAGTGGAAGTGACTCCCAGCCAAAATCAGGCTTTCAAATTGCATTCTAGAGTCATAAAGGCTTAGAAGTATACATCACAGAAACAGGCCCTTTGGCCCAGCTCGTCCATGCTGACCAAGTTTCCTAAACTGAACCAGTCCTATTTGCCTGCATTTGGCCTATATCTCTCTAAACCTTTCCTATCTATGTAGCTGCCCAAATGTCTTTTAAATGCTGTTGCATCAACTTTCACTTTCCTGATCTGCTGCTTCTGAGGGTCACGCAGCAGGATCAGTACCATTACCTTCACAATCTCAATGATTTTCAGGAAGAGTGAGTCGGTAGTGGAACAGGAACATAAAACATAGAACATGGAGCAGGGGACTGTACAGATGTCCTTCAACTGTTCCCTTGAATGTAAAGTGTTCATGCAAAAAGTAGGTCAGGATCATAGTGGAGAAATGGGGAAAATAATTGCAAATATCCGAAGGTTGGAGTTTTGCTGTCATATTTTACCTGCTAGGCCACTTTATTTTTAAGGAAAACCCAGCCTGTAAAGTAAGGAAATTAATTAAGAACAATGAAAACCCCCCAAACACCAATAAAATTAAATCAACATTACAGAACTGCGGCCAATGAAGTCTCACACAGCTCATGCATGTACATCTCTCATAAGAGGCCAGTAACATTTTTTCCATGTTACATTGAAACAAATACTGCAAAGAAAAACACTTCAATACTTTAAAAACCAATGCTAAATACATTTCTCTTGCCTATTATTGTTGAAGCGGATTGAGTGAATGATGATTAAAAAGTGATAACCTTTCATTTTTGTTTGCCAACATCAGCCAGCGAAGACGAATACATTTGCTTCTTCAGTACTTCATTGCCTGTAAAACACTTTGAAAATGCAGGGATTGTGAAAGGTACTACATAACTGCAATCCTTTATTTTTCAATGAGCTCTCAAAAAACACACTCCATTTTTATTAGAGATAATGGGAACTGCAGATGCTGGAGATTCCAAGATAATAAAATGTGAGGCTGGATGAACACAGCAGGCCAAGCAGCATCTCAGGAGCACAAAAGCTGACGTACCAGCCCAGTTCATCCCCTCCCCCCACTGCACCACACAACCAGCCCAGCTCTTCCCCCCCACCCACTGCATCCCAAAACCAGTCCAACCTGTCTCTGCCTCCCTAACCGGTTCTTCCTCTCACCCATCCCTTCCTCCCACCCCAAGCCGCACCCCCAGCTACCTACTAACCTCATCCCACCTCCTTGACCTGTCTGTCTTCCCTGGGCTGACCTATCCCCTCCCTACCTCCCCACCTACACCCTCTCCACCTATCTTCTTTACTCTCCATCTTCGGTCCGCCTCCCCCTCTCTCCCTATTTATTCCAGTTCCCTCCCCCCATCCCCCTCTCTGATGAAGGGTCTAGGCCCGAAACGTCAGCTTTTGTGCTCCTGAGATGCTGCTTGGCCTGCTGTGTTCATCCAGCCTCACATTTTATTATCTCCATTTTTATTAGCCATTTTGATGTAGCCTTTCATCCAATAGTAAACTCCAGGCACTCTGTGCAAAATAACATCTATTGAAAGATCCTCCTACATTGGGATCTATATATTTTGAACATTCTGGATAATGTGTAATATTCATTGATTACTTGCTAATGTATTGTAAGTGGCAGCAATCTAAAAGGAGTGTGTTACACTAATTATATTAATTTTGCAATGTTCACTTCTACTCTGCTAGACTTCACATGAAAGGCATGGATTAAATACTATTGAGGATGGTGTCACGAGTTAAATATGAGTTGAGTAGAATTTTTTTCACATTTCAGCTCAGAGTTGTTAGGTTTTGAAAGACTGGCACTTAGCACAGTGAATGGTGACTGATGATTGATCAGAAACATTCAAAATGAAATCTTGGCTCTATAGGGAGTATATCCTTGATGTTAGAGAAACAGAAAGGAAACGATTATCTGTGCAGATCCTGAAAAGAACTCTAAATGCAATGGCAGAACAAACTAGACAAGATGATTTGCCTTTTCTTATTCCATATCAGGCAGCTACATTTTCCAACCTGACATCGATCATCACTTTGTATCATTTAGTAGCATTTTTGTCTAATTGAAATTTGATGCTATTCATCCTATCTGAAAAATATCCATGACCAATCCATCCCTTTTAGCAAATGCTGCCATTTTTAACCTCCTTTTCCTTTCCCTTTTATGTCACACACTTGTGTCTTAGCTCTAGATGCTCATCTCTCCTTAACCCGCGATCCTCTCTTCATTTTCAATTTTCTCCAGTTTATATCTGTCCATAATCAAAACTGCTCAAACAAAAGTCACAAATTCAACCTCTAACAGGGTCATCATGCTCCATACTGATTACTCCAGATTCCCTACAGTGCAGAAAGAGGCCATTCACTCCATCAGGTTTGCACCAACCCTCTATAGACGATTCTAGTCAGACTCTCCCCATCCCTGTAACCCTGCATGGGATTTTTACCATGGTTAACCCATACATCTTTCAACTGTGTGACAAAACCAGACCACCAGGACGAAACCCATACAGCCATGGGGAGAAACCTAATGATGTAATCACTGGACTGTTAATCCAGAGGCCCGGATAATGTTCTGGGGACGTGGCTTCGAATCACGTCATGGCAGATGGTGAAATTTGAATTCAGTTAAAAGAAATCTGGAATTAAGAGTGTAATGATGAACTTGAAACCCTTATCAGTTGTTGGAAAACCCATCTGGTTCGCTAATCTCTTTGAGGGAAGGAAACTGCTGTTCTTACCTGGTCTGACCTACATGCGACTCCAGACCCACAGTAATGTGGTTGACTCTTAACTGCCCTCTGGGCAATTAGGGATGGGTAATAAATGCTGATCTAGCCAGTGATGCTGTCATCCCATGAATGAATTAAAAGAAAACTCAAGTCCCTAGTGCTGCGAGGCTGCAGTGCTAAGCACCAATCCACCATGCCACCTCACTGCTTTACTGTCCAGTTGTTTAACGCTGCCTTTGCTTATTCTGTTTTTGCCTATTTATACAAAACTAACTCAATTCTGAAGGAGAGAAAAGGGTAGATTGGATGAGATGAAAATGGATAGAATTGCTGTTAATTTTATGCAAACAAGGGAAAGGGTGGTGAGCTGTCCTGAGTGAGTGATTAGGCAGTGCAGAGGCTGTGCAGGAGTAGTAATGTGGGAGGTTTCAGCAGCAAGAGTGAGTGATGAAAGATGTTGCACGCAATAGTAAGAGTGCCAGCCATGAGAATTGATGGGAGGTGGCTGCAGTAGCGGAGATAGAGTGACTGTCAGCTAGTAGACTGTCGAAGGCCATCAAATCTCCTGTGACTCTGCCGGGCAGACCATAAAGGCTGCACTGATCCAAGTGAGGTCTTAAGGCCAAGCTGGCAAAGGTCTGGTTGCATGACTTTACAGGTGCTCCTCAAGGACGAGGGCAATCCTCACCCGTAACATCCCATCATCCAAATTCTCTTTCTTTCATGGCCATGCCTGGGTAAAATGTCTGCAAATGAGCAGGGCAGTTCCATACTTACAGCACATGAATAGGTGAGCAACAGCCTTTTAAATATGGCATTGGATACAAGTATGTCATTGCATCTTGGTTATCACAGCAGGGGCTAGCATCAGATGAGAGGGTTTTCATAGACATGTGATAGTTGTTAATGAGGTGAGTTTGAGATGATAGTCTCACTTTGTACGCAGGAATTGGAAGAACCAATTTAAAATTTGCGCATGACAGCTAATTGTGGTGTAGTAGTGGGGCAGCGATGGCCGAGTGGTATTATTGCTGGACTGTTAATCTAGAGACCCAGATAACATTTTGGGGACCCGAGTCCGATTCCTGCCATGACAGATGGTGGAATTTGAATTCAATAAAATATCTGGAATTAAGAATCTAATGATGACCTTGAATCCATTATGGATTGGTGAAAAAACCCGTCTGATTCACTAATGCCCTTTAAGGAAGGAAATCGCCATCCTTACCTGGTATGGGCTCCATGTGACCTCAGACCCATAGCAATGTGGTTGACATTATGAACCTGGAATGCCCTCTGGGCAAATAAGGATGGGCAATTAATGCTGTCTAGTCAGTTATGCCCAAGTCCCGTTAATGAACAAAAAAAAATGCTGAGGGAGACTCCCACAGAATTCAACAAAGCATGAAAACACTTGCAGAATGAATGTATAATTTGCAGTTAACAAAAAAGTTAAATAGGAGAATCTAGTGTTGCTTGGACAGTAAGAATATAAATGGAGTAGGAGAGCACAAGATCTAGCAGTAGTTACTAAAAATAGCAAGAGAGTAAAAAAGCTATAAAAAGCAGACAATGTACTGAGATTCATTTCTAGATAAATGGAATTGAAAAGTGATGAAGTTATTGCAAACATAACTCAAACCTTGCAAATGCACAGGGATTGGAATTTCATGCTGTGGGGCTGTGAAGTTAGACTTCATGTTAGTGAGACTGTGCCCCTTTCCTATCTGACACAATCCATTTTGGCAAGACTTTACCAGCAGCAAGGGAGGTGGAGACAGCCTGAATGTCCCTGATCCAATTGAGGTCCCTCAATAGCCAACTGATTGTCTTGTTATTGGCAGAGTTTTACCTATGGCACTGGAAGATGACATTAAGGTTCAGGTTAGACCTAACAGACTGGTGACTGGATCAGAGGCTGCTTTCTTTTTGGCGCCCTGCATCCAACTTGAGGCCCTTCATGAAAGTAATGCTTGATTTCTGTTTCACTCACTAGCACCTGCTAGCCTGACCCTGACGAGATTCTGAACTTATCTTTCAGTCCAGTTGCATGTCTCCTTCTGGGACCAACAAAAGTTCAACATTTCAGGTGATGCTATTGGGTCAAGGCATCTTCTAGCTGTCTGATTGGTGGGATTGCGTCCGCAATGGGGGCAGAAGGTCCACTTCAAGCCAATTAATAGTCTGACAGCTATTAAATGGTTGCAGTCAATCCAACCAAATGATGTGAACGCATCCGTCAATTTTATACACTCATTTATGATGAACTCCAAAAACAGGACCCATAGATATAACATAGTAAAAAAACAGAAAATATCCTGCCCAAACACTGTTAACTTACAGAATTCACTACCGTAACGAATATCACAGAATCACTACTGTGTGGAAGCAGGCCATTTGGGCCAACAAATCCACACCACCCACCCAAACAACATTCCACCCAGACCCATTCCCCGGCCCTGCATTTCCCCATGTCTAACCCACTTAACCTAAACATCCCTGGACATTACAGGCTATTTAGCATTGCCAATACACCTAGCCTGCACATCTTTGGACTGTGGGAAGAAACTGGAGCACCTGGAGGAAACCTCGTGCAGACACGGGGAGAATGCGCAAACTCCACACAGGCAGTCACCTGAGGGTGGAATCAAACCCAGGTCCCTGGTGCTGTGAGGCAGCAGTGCTAACCATTGAGCCACTGTGCCACCCTATGTAGTTGAGTTAAATAGCATAGATGTACAAAGGGGGAGCTATGGGAGTACATAAAGGAGAAAGACAGGAAGTTATGCCGGTACATTGAATGAAGATGGCGGAAGGATGCACGTGTGGAGCATAGATCAGGTAGGTTAAGTGGCCAAGCAATATTTTTGTTGTATATATTGAAAGACTTAGGAGTCTCCAATGACTTAACAATACAAAATGTCAAATAAGTTGTTGTGCTCAACTTAATCTAGGATAAAAGAAAACCAAACAAAGATTCTGAAAAAGCATCACAGGATCCGAAACGTAAACTCTGCTTTCTCCTAATAGACCTGCTGATTTTTTCCAGCCATTTCTGATTTTGTTTACCTAGCATATCCAGCACTGAAAGAAGCTTTCAGCCCAAATAATCAGTATAGAGTTTAAGCTTCACTCAAGAATCCTCTCAACTTTCCTCATCTAAATCAACCATCAGAATCACCTATTCCCTTCTCCCTCATACACCTGCCTAGTTTCTTCTTAAAAACTGCTGTGCTGTTCCCCTAAACCAATCCTTGCAGTTGTGAGTTCCACGCTCTTATTACTGTTTGGGGAAAGATGTTCCTTATGAATTCCAAATTGGATTTCTTGGACTCCATCTTCAATCGATGCCGCTCATTTTGTTCTTTATGAAAAAGGGAAGACATCCTCAAGGTTGACAGGATCTAATCAAATACATCTTAATTATATATGGACAAATGTAAAGTGGCTTCTTGAACTGCTTTAGTCTATTTTGGATAAGTTCACCAACAGTACTGGTAGAAAGGGAATTCCAGGTTTATCACCTGGTGATGGTGAAAGAATAACGATTTAGTTCCAAATCAGGATGGTGTGTGGCTTGGAGGGGAATTTGTGTGTGGCTGATGTTAGCCTTGTGTGTGCTTCCCCTTGTCATTCCAGGTCTTCTGGGTATCTACCAAAATTATGGTATCCTTCTCTTTCATGACTACTTCCAACTTCTTTGAAATGCTTCTTAAAATACAACTCTTCCACCAAAATGGGATGACATCAGACATTGATAATGGGAACTGCAGATGCTGGAGAATCCAAGACAATAAAATGTGAGGCTGGATGAACACAGCAGGCCCAGCAGCATCTCAGGAGCACAAAAGCTGACGTTTCGGGCCTAGACCCTTCATCAGAGAGGGGGATGGGGTGAGGGTTCTGGAATAAATAGGGAGAGAGAGGGAGGCGGACTGAAGATGGAGAGAAAAGAAGATAAGTGGAGAGGAGAGTATAGGTGTGGAGGTAGGGAGGGGATAGGTCAGTCCAGGGAAGACGGACAGGTCAAGGAGGTGGGATGAGTTTAGTAGGTAGGAGATGGAGGTGAAGCTTGGGGTGGGAGGAAGGGATGGGTGAGAGGAAGAACAGGTTAGGGAGGCAGAGACAGGTTGGACTGGTTTTGGGATGCAGTGGGTGGAGGGGAAGAGCTGGGCTGGTTGTGTGGTGCAGTGGGGGGAGGGGACGAACTGGGCTGGTTTTGGGATGCGGTGGGGGAAGGGGAGATTTTGAAGCTGGTGAAGTCCACATTGATACCATTGGGCTGCAGGGTTCCCAAGCGGAATATGAGTTGCTGTTCCTGCAACCTTCGGGTGGCATCATTGTGGCACTGCAGGAGGCCTATAATGGACATGTCATCTAAAGAATGGGAGGGGGAGTGGAAATGGTTTGCAACTGGGAGGTGCAGTTGTTTATTGCGAACCGAGCGGAGGTGTTCTGCAAAGTGGTCCCCAAACCAAGCGGAGGCTTGGGAACCACTTTGCAGAACACCTCCGCTCGGTTCGCAATAAACAACTGCACCTCCCAGTCACAAACCATTTCCACTCCCCCTCCCATTCTTTAGATGACATGTCCATTATGGGCCCCCTGCAGTGCCACAATGATGCCACCCGAAGGTTGCAGGAACAGCAACTCATATTCCGCTTGGGAACCCTGCAGCCCAATGGTATCAATGTGGACTTCACCAGCTTCAAAATCTCCCCTTCCCCCACCGCATCCCAAAACCAGCCCAGTTCGTCCCCTCCCCCCACTGCACCACACAACCAGCCCAACTCTTCCCCTCCACCCACTGAATCCCAAAACCAGTCCAACCTGTCTCTGCCTCCCTAACCTGTTCTTCCTCTCACCCATCCCTTCCTCCCACCCCAAGCCGCACCTCCATCTCCTACCTACTAACCTCATCCCACCTCCTTGACCTGTCCGTCTTCCCTGGACTGACCTATCCCCTCCCTACCTCCCCACCTATACTCTCCTCTCCACCTATCTTGTTTTCTCTCCATCTTCAGTCCGCCTCCCCCTCTCTCCCTATTTATTCCAGAACCCTCACCCCATCCACCTCTCTGATGAAGGGTCTAGGCCCGAAACGTCAGCTTTTGTGCTCCTGAGATGCTGCTTGGCCTGCTATGTTCATCCAGCCTCACATTTTATTGTCCTGACATCAGACATTTCTATTTCTTTGCTTTGGCGTCCATATTTGCCAGATTACAACTCAGGGACCTCTGTGAACGTTACAGCTACCATATAAATGTAAGTTTTTGTTGATTTTCTGAGAGGTGTGAATTCTGCATCGGAAGATGAAGGAAGCCTGATTCATTGGTACAATTATTTCAGTTTAAATGCTGAGCAGGATGTTTTGGGGAAAGAAAGAGATTTGAAAAATGACAAGTAACATATCATGGAAGAAATGTTTATGATTCTGATTGCTGCAACTGAAACAGCTGCATATACAGGAACTTTGTACTTCTTTAAAATTGCTCCCGTCTTTGTAAATTATAAGGAATAGCTATTCAATTCCATTTGGCCAATTTTTTGGCACTTATAATTTTTGTTTTCTAGCTGAAGCTCTGACATATTCAACATGTGATTAACAAGAGATTCCTGCTGTGAAAAATACAGAAATCACAGAGAAAAAAATCAGACTAATTGAACAGCATTGAAGATAAACAGCTGGTGAATTTTCTACTGTATCGGATATGTGCCGTAATCATAGCTGTGTGAGTTACTGAGATAATCCCAGCATCTTGGCATCTTGGTTTAATGGCTCTGATGAAAGAATATTTCTCATGGCATCATTGACTATACTTTCTATTTGCAATTTAGGAACTTTAAAAATAAAGTTTATGCACTACTGCTTTTCCTGGCTCCACAATAGATTGGATGAAAATGAATATGTGTCTATCTGGAAGGAACTCCTGCTTTTCCATTTCAGGACCTTTAGTCTGGTTGCCAGTTGCCTGAGTCCTTAATCATTTTTACAACAGACTTGAGGTCCACCCCTTTCTATTTGTATAAGAAAATAGCCTTCAGCATGTTTCAGACACAGGCACCAGACACCTGATAAAGAGCTTTCACCAATGCTGTCCAGACACTGAGCAGATACAGACATATCACCATTTGTTTGGTTGTAGTAGCTTGTACCTAACTGCTTGCATAGGTCAAGATAATGTGAAGAAACTCAAAATGCAAAGGCAACATGTACAAAGATCTGAAAGGGCATATGCATCCAGAGAGTGGGGTTGGCCCCTCATTTCATTTGCCCCAGGAAATTTTGGGTTTCAGTAGAAGGTGGAGGAGGATCTTCACCAGCAACATATACAGGTACAATGTTGCAAAAGTAACAAAATGAGACAGAACTTGCCCAATCTTTTAGTTTAGTTGGATATACTTACAGTCCAGGCATACGCACGATATTGGTGATGGGTTTTGTGCCAGTATGTAACTGAGGTTGGAAGCGTGCACTGTCTTTCTCTACTTGTCACATTATGTATTTAAATGTTTTACCCATCACTACACTGGCCAATTATATAGTTTATTCACATCAGAATACAAAACAAAAAAATTCTTCATTCAAATTTCTTTAATAGGAAACACAATTGTTGATTTATTATAAAAATAAGACTTACTTAACAGAGTTGCACAGCTGACTAACACAAAGTTTTAAATACAAAATATATATGCTAGCCATTCTAAATGACCTGACGCACATTCAAGCACTAGTTAAAGATAAATAGATAAATTTCTCTGTAAAGACCAACTTTAATAAAACTAATTTTTGAAGAAAAAGCAAATACAAAATACTGCAGATGGCTTTCATTTTTGTGTTCTGCTGGTTGTAGAATTGGATCATTGTACACAAAAGGTTGGCACTGCGATCTTTTCAGAAACAGTACATTCTGAAGACATTGAGAAGAAGTATTCAAGGAGCTTCTCAGGAGAGTTGCTATATCAGATTTTTCTGGACTCATAGTGAATTCTCTAAAAGGTTTCTCAACAAGGTGACAATAAATGAATTAACTGGATTATCTCTTAGAAAGCCGTGAGCAACTGCCTTCCTAAAAAAAAAGAAAAAACTTAAATCTTCGAACAGCCACAAACCTAGACATGTGACTTCTCTCTTCGTAAGACAAAGCAGCTCTATAGGTTGTAAGGCTGTGACTGCTGACGTAGTTTTATTGTCACTTCCAGTACTATTTTAACACCTGTAGCATCCTTTCAATGACCTTTGTAAAATAATCTAACACAGGCATTGCTGCAGACTTTCAAATGAACCAATTTTCACAACATTTTAAACATGAGTCCTCAAATACATAATGAAAGCACTTTCACAACTCGATACCCCTCAGATAGGAGACTCAAAGTCCAGTAGAAATGCAAAAAAAGCTTGGACAGATCTGTTTTTCATTTACCTGCCAAATTCTCATTACCTTGGGTATTTTAGTTCTCTGTTGTTGATGCCCTACAAATGTGTTTTTATTTCTTCCCCTTTTCCTTGGTAGCAGCTCCTATCAGGCTACCTTGGCTTGTGTGAGGATTGCCAACAGACCATCTTAAACCACACATCAACGAATACCAGTCACGGTCGGACACAGAGCAGTTTTTCCGCCGTCTTCGCCTGCATGCCTACTTCTTCAACCGGGAACCCAACCCTCCTTCCACTGACCCCTTCACCCGCTTCCAACACAAGTCCTCCTCCTGGACACCACCCCCAGGCCTCCTACCCTCCCTCGACCTCTTCATCTCCAACTGCCGTCGAGACATTAACCGCCTCAACCTCTCCACCCCTCTCACCCACTCCAACCTCTCCCCCGCAGAACGGGCAGCCCTCCGCTCCCTCCGCTCCAACCCCAACCTCACCATCAAACCCGCAGACAAGGGTGGCGCAGTGGTAGTATGGCGTACTGACCTCTACATCGCCGAGGCCAGACGCCAACTCTCCGACACCACCTCCTACCGCCTCCTCGATCATGACCCCACACCCGAGCACCAAACCATCATCTCCAACACCATTCATGACCTCATCACCTCAGGGGACCTCCCACCCACAGCCTCCAACCTCATTGTTCCCCAACCCCGCACGGCCCGTTTCTATCTCCTTCCCAAAATCCACAAACCTGCCTGCCCTGGTCGACCCATCGTCTCAGCCTGCTCCTGCCCCACCGAACTCATCTCCACCTATCTGGACTCCATTTTCTCCCCTTTGGTCCAGGAACTCCCCACCTATGTCCGTGACACCACCCACGCCCTCCACCTCCTCCAGGACTTCCAATTCCCTGGCCCCCAACACCTCATATTCACCATGGACGTCCAGTCCCTGTACACCTGCATTCCGCATGGAGATGGCCTCAAGGCCCTCCGCTTCTTCCTGTCCCGCAGGCCCGACCAGGCCCCCTCCACCGACATTCTCATCCGCCTAGCGGAACTCGTCCTCACACTCAACAACTTCTCTTTTGACTCCTCCCACTTCCTACAGACTAAGGGGGTGGCCATGGGCACCCGCATGGGCCCCAGCTATGCCTGCCTCTTTGTAGGTTACGTGGAACAGTCCATCTTCCGCACCTACACAGGCCCCAAACCCCACCTCTTCCTCCGGTACATTGATGACTGTATCGGCGCCGCCTCTTGCTCCCCAGAGGAGCTCGAACAGTTCATCCACTTCACCAACACCTTCCACCCCAACCTTCAGTTCACCTGGGCCATCTCCAGCACATCCCTCACCTTCCTGGACCTCTCAGTCTCCATCTCAGGCAACCAGCTTGTAACTGATGTCCATTTCAAGCCCACCGACTCCCACAGCTACCTAGAATACACCTCCTCCCACCCACCCTCCTGCAAAAATTCCATCCCCTATTCCCAATTCCTCCGCCTCCGCCGCATCTGCTCCCACGATAAGACATTCCACTCCCGCACATCCCAGATGTCCAAGTTCTTTAAGGACCGCAACTTCCCCCCCACGGTGATTGAGAACGCCCTTGACCGCGTCTCCCGCATTTCCCGCGACACATCCCTCACACCCCGCCCCCGCCACAACCGCCCCAAGAGGATCCCCCTCGTTCTCACACACCACCCTACCAACCTCCGGATACAACGCATTATCCTCCGACACTTCCGCCATTTACAATCCGACCCCACCACCCAAGACATTTTTCCATCCCCACCCCTGTCTGCTTTCCGGAGAGACCACTCTCTCCGTGACTCCCTTGTTCGCTCCACACTGCCCTCCAACCCCACCACACCCGGCACCTTCCCCTGCAACCGCAGGAAATGCTACACTTGTCCCCACACCTCCTCCCTCACCCCCATCCCAGGCCCCAAGATGACATTCCACATTAAGCAGAGGTTCACCTGCACATCTGCCAATGTGGTATACTGCATCCACTGTACCCGGTGCGGCTTTCTCTACATTGGGGAAACCAAGCGGAGGCTTGGGGACCGCTTTGCAGAACACCTCCGCTCAGTTCGCAACAAACAACTGCACCTCCCAGTCGCAAACCATTTCCACTCCCCCTCCCATTCTCTTGATGACATGTCCATCATGGGCCTCCTGCACTGCCACAATGATGCCACCCGAAGGTTGCAGGAACAGCAACTCATATTCCGCCTGGGAACCCTGCAGCCATATGGTATCAATGTGGACTTCACCAGTTTCAAAATCTCCCCTTCCCCCACTGCATCCCTAAACCAGCCCAGTTCATCCCCTCCCCCCACTGCACCACACAACCAGCCCAGCTCTTCCCCCCCACCCACTGCATCCCAAAACCAGTCCAACCTGTCTCTGCCTCCCTAACCGGTTCTTCCTCTCACCCATCCCTTCCTCCCACCCCAAGCCGCACCCCCAGCTACCTACTAACCTCATCCCACCTCCTTGACCTGTCCGTCTTCCCTGGACTGACCTATCCCCTCCCTACCTCCCCACCCACACCTTCTCCACCTATCTTCTTTACTCTCCATCTTCGGTCCGCCTCCCCCTCTCTCCCTATTTATTCCAGTTCCCTCCCCCCATCCCCCTCTCTGATGAAGGGTCTAGGCCCGAAACGTCAGCTTTTGTGCTCCTGAGATGCTGCTTGGCCTGCTGTGTTCATCCAGCCTCACATTTTATTATCTCAGACCATCTTAATGACCTGGCTCATAGCATTGAACTGGAATGCAAACTTTTCAAGTGAGAAATACTTTGAACATACTGCAGTCATTGAATGTTGATAAAGAATAGACCTAAGGTATTACAGTGCTAAAAAGGTACTTCATGGATGCTTTGATTATTTAACCTAAAGTTATGGGTGGGAGGCAGAAAAATACAAATATTTTAAGTTTAACATGAAATTGCTGTTTCTTGATTCATTTTCTTCTTTGCAATGAATTAAACTATTGTTACACTCTTAAACAGCCAGTTAGCATAATCGTCACTCCTGGAAACTGCTAGAATTTTCCATGACAGTATGTGTTTAACACAATCCTTGCTAAAATATTGGAAACATGTTTCTGTCCTTATCTGTCTGTTGCAGCTTAATGAGAAAATAGAAAGTCATTGAGTCATACAGCATGGAAAAGACCCTTCAGCCCATTGTGTCATCAAGCATCTAATCTATTCTAATCACATTATCCAGCTCTTGGCCTGTATTCATGTATGCTGTGGCATTTTGAGGGCTCATCTAAACGCTTCTTAAATGCCTCGAGGGTTCCTGCCTCCGCCAGTGAATTCCATATTCCCAACAATGTCTGCATGAAGCCTCCTGCTCCTTACATTAAAACTGACACACCCATCCATGCTCAGTTAGCCAGTCCTCTACTAAGGGGGAAAGGTTTTCCTATCTACGTTATCTGTGTGCATCACTAGAGCAGTAGAACTGGACCCTGGTCTGGCCTAAAGCCTTCAATATGTCTTTCAGGCTCTGCAATTGCTCAACACCACATGAATTGAAGAGAAACCGATAATATGGACCTGGTGGAAAAACTATCCATTGACTTGACTCATTTCCAGCGCAAAGGATGATGACGGTAATTTACAGAGGCCAGTCACCCCAGACACAGGACATCAGTTTAAGTGCTTCTTAAGGAATTCTCCTTAGCTCAGTCATCTGCAACTACTTTGCCAAAGATCTTTTCTCTGTCATAACAGCTAAAGTGGGCTATAAATCAGTTCAACAAATTTTTGATGTTTTCATTTCAGATCTAATACATTTGCAAATTTTGCTCCTTTGTTTTTAAAATCCTACATTTTCTTTCATTTCTTTTCTGTGGCTCTCACCCTGCCTTAGGCACATAGCAATAGGAATTGACCAATCAGCCGCTTGGGTCTGCTATGCCTATTAATCAGATCATGGCTGGCCTGTGCTTCAATTTCATTTTTCCCTATCCTTTAATGTCTTTAACTAGTTAAAATAAAAATTGATCTCAGTTTTGGTTGATCAATTTGTTCTAACACTTATAGGCATTTAAGGGAAACAGTTCCAGAATTTTACTGACAATTCTGTGAAAAGGTGCTTCCTCATTTTGCACCCAGAAGCACTTCGTCTCATTTTAAAGTGCTGTTCCCTTGTATAGGACTTCTGTAACAAATAAGCTCTTCATAATCATCCAATCAATTTTTTTTTCATTTTAAATATTGTGAACAGTTCAGCCCTTAATTTTCCATACAAAAGAAAATAGAAGCAAAGTTTATGAAACCTATCCCCATAATTTAGCCCTCTAAGCCCTGATATCTATTTGGCAAATGTGCACTTTCCCCCTTGGCAGCCAAGATGTCCTTTCTGAGATGCAGGGTGAAAATTAATCCCCTAAATAAGGGCAGCACAGTGGCTCAGTTGTTAGCACTGTTGCCTCAAAATGCCAGGACCTGGGTTCTATTCAGGCAACTATCTGTGTAGAGTTTGCACATTTTCCCTGTGTCTGCATGGGTTTTGTTCAGGTGCTCCGGTTTCCTCCCACTCTCCTCAGATGCGTAGGTTAGGTTTGCCATGCTAAATTGCCCACAGTGTCCATTGATGCTTAGGCTAGATGGATTAGTCATGGGAAAGGCATGCTTATAGGGATGTGGGTCTGGATGTTATGCCCTTTGGATGGTCAGTGTCGACTTGTTGGGCCAAATGGTCTGTTTCCATACTGCAGGGAATCTATGATTCTATGAATGGCCTACTTCCACTCTGTAGGGATTCTATGATCTTTCCACATGGTGTCTAATTAGGCAGCGATGTGGTGAAAGGGGATCTCGCCACCTTTCCACCCCAGTGAAGTCTTCAACGGGAAAGCTCCTCCTGCTGCCAAATGAAGGCTTTAAGTGAATAATTAATGTTGCTGTGAGGGCTTCATCCTACACCCATTAGTATTGAGATAATGGTTAACACAATAAAATGGGCCAGTAGCTCTTGCTTGTTTCATCTTCTGCCCTCATGGGCTTTGATCCTGGGAAAAGCCAACACTGTCCAGTTAAGTGCTTGAGTAGTGTTTCATTCAAAAGTGATGAGAAGAAGCTCTCACTATCAGTCCAACCAACCAATGAGATCCTCATTGTTTTCGTAAGTAACATCCACAATGCCCGAAGCTTAACATGGTACTCCAGGTGGGACCTGACCACATCATTAGCATCCATATAACTGAAGTATAATTAATAGAATAGTAATTTATAGTCAATTGTTTAATTGATATTAAAAAGTGACATAAAGAAGGTGAATAAAGTGAAAAGTGATTAAGTTGCCATACTTTGGCACCATCTTAATAATAAATAAAATTTATTTTCACAAAAGAAAAAATTAAGACAAAGTCCATCTTGGTTCAGTTCATGGCTCCAGAGCTCCTGAGTTTGAGGAAACCCAACATCAAAGGAATTCCAGGATGCCATTGACCTGATGCTAAAGCCGCCACAAGGAATTCTGGGCCGTGTTGAACCCACTGTGTCGCCAAAGATGCTCAAGAAGCCACCGTAAGGAATCCCAGGCTGTTGGAATCCTAGGCCTGGACCCACCCCTAAAAGTAAAGAAAATCCAAAAGTATTCATCACAGTAATGTGATGAAGTATAGTGTGACTTCGGAGAAACCAGACAAGTAATCCACACTCTTTTGGAATGAAGCAGAAGGGAGAGATTGATTGGTTTTTAAACAAAATGGATAATGTGACCTGTCATTGTATTTGGCATCTTTTGTACTACAGCATTCATGGAAAGAAAAGCCGACATTTCATTAGTCTTTTTCATTGCTTTTATGTATAAATCTACTAACTTTTAAAGATTTGTATATGGACTCCCAGACCTCTTCTTTCCTCTATAGTTGCTAGCCTTTCATTATTTAGTGAATATTTCATTTTCTCTTTCTTGGATCCATAATGGATGATCTTGCCCACATTGAAATGCATTTGTCAGTTTTGTCCATCTAATCAATTTCCCTTTGTGAGTTTCTGCTTTCCTTTGTACTACTTACTACGATTCTTCCAACTGGACATAATTGGAAGCACTGAATACATAATACTAGGTGTTTTCATTTAACTCATGAATAAACATAGTGAAAAACTGAGGACCCAGAACAAATCTCTATGGAGTACCACTTGTCACACCAGCCCTCTGTTTAAACTATGCTGCACAAATTAAGTTCACTCTGATTCACTTAACAGTCATTAGGTGTCCTAATTTTTGTCTACCATTGTTTCCAATTAAATCTTAGCTATCCATATGATTTGCTCTGAATATAAAAGGCATGACTGAATTAGCCAAGTGCGTAGGCCTCTTAGCAACATAAAGCTGGAAAATACAAAAGTAAAATGATAACAATATAGGCTCAGAAGAGATACTCAGAAAAAGATAATTTGCTTTACAATATCTGTTATTGTAGCACAAAAGAGTATATAAATGGAGAAGTTGAAGCAAATGCTAAAATAACTTGACTCTTCAGTCACCTGCTGAATTGAAAAGCGTAAGCTGATGTAGCAGAAATTGGTATCTTGTACCAAGTATGCAGCAGAGAGGAAGTCATGCTAGTTTGATTACATCAGTATTCATACTCCATTGCTTGCACACAATAAGAGCAATGCTTTCATTTTCATTTAAAAGCTTTAGACAGTGATTAACAGTAACTTGTATTTGCATATAAATTACAGATGCATGCGCAGGACTGTGCATGAACAATGTGTACGGCATTAAAGTGAACAAAGAATAATCAGTTTACGGAAAAAGACAAGTTTATATTCAGCCAATTTGCATTTTATGTATATTTATCAGAGAAAATAGATTTGATACTCTTGTCCAAGAATCTTTGAGCAACCAGATGACACACAGTACTTGTGAAGTCCTCATAGTAGATTATGTCTACATTTTTTATTATTTGTTTATGGGGTGAGGACGTTGCTTGCTGGGACAGCATTTATTCTCCATTTCTAATTGAGTTAAGAGTCAATCAATTTGCAGAAGTTGTTGAGTTCACATGTGGGCCAGATTTCCATCCCTAAAGGTTATGAGTGAATCAGATGTGTTTTTATAACGATCTATAATGGTTACATGGTGATAAAAGGTGAACTTTTATTTGAATTCAAATTTCATCACCCACCATGGTTGGATTCAAACCCAAGTATCTGGAATATTAACTTGGCCTTCTGGATTACTAGTCTAGTGACATTGCTATGATATCACTGCCTCCTCTAGTTACAGGTGGTGTCATTGGAGATGGTGATAGACAAAGCTAAGATGGAAAAAAACATGCACACACAATACACAGAAGATGAGCCACAGAAAGATTTCTCCTACATGATCCTTCATCCTTCAGTCAAAATTATTATAAAATCTCTGAGGGTGCAGCGTTGCAATGATACGGTGGATTTTCTAACAAAGCTTTGATAAAGAGATGTACAAATTCTAAAACATGATATAAATTATAGTTGTCCAATTTTTCACTGGTTTCACATTGCTTCTTATAAACATCTAACCAAAAATGAAGAGAACCTCTGTATGAGTTTGACCTTGGAACTATTCCAGATGAAGATGTGGCATCTGAAAATACTGAGTTTAATGGCAGAGGTAATGGCCAAAACCATAGCCTGGAATGCTGGCCAAAATCATTTTGAGGTCAATTTTGGAAGACTCAATGGAATTAAATATCAGGTTTTTAACTCCTTGCGAACAGGTCTTTGGTTCCTTAGAAGGCCAGCTTCAATATCTGCTAGTCAGTCAGATGGCCAGCTCTTGAGTCCCAGCTAGAGTGGTTCGAAGTAGCAGGCCTTGACATTTGAGGAGCAAGGGGAGAGGATTTGGGGGAGACATACAGAAGTTTGTTAAGAGTTGTTCTGGAAGGTAGGATAACACGTGTGGTAGGAGCAGCCTTTGCCACTGCAGTATGATGGAAGCAACGGGATGCCTGAATCAGAGAGCCAATGATGTGATTTCACTTTCTGTGGGGCATCTTACCTGATTTGGCAATGCTTACGTCATTCCTCAAAACATAAGATACTAGGCATGCATATTGTGGTACTATAGAATCCAATAGAAGTTTATTGTAACTAACTACTATACATAGTGAAATAGTATAAATAACATTAGACTACAACAGAACAACATGCTTCCAATAATATGTGCTGCTTCATATGATCCTCAAGTTAATATAGATCATACCCTCAGGTTATCTGCTATGATACAGTGATGATATCACGAGCATATTTTTTAAATGTATACTGTTATGAGGCATAACACATTCCCCTTACTTTCAAAAATTAAATTTATCCCAAATTGATTTGCATAAATGTACATAGGCATATATTGTCAAGTGGACATTTACACCAACAGGTGAAAGAGTTATAAGATTAATATTTCAATATAGTAACGTCCCATATATACATCCTTGGTAAAGGCAAATGCAGTAAAACAGATTGTCTCACATGTGATGCTGGTAGTAGAGAGAACTCAGCACTTTTCTGTGGCCAAGGGAGAAGCTTCTACAGCCAACTACAAAACCAGCAACTACTGAAAGCTAAACTAAAATCCTGGTTCTGTGGGAGCCTGACTCCATCCATTCATGCTGTTTCAATTGGTCCAATTTTAAAAGAAACCCAACCCTCACAAGCTGTTTCCTTTATTGGCTTTGAATAGACAGGTTGGACTTCTTTTTTAAAATCTCCCTTCAAAATAAAAAGGACAAAATACGCCTCTTAAATCCATAATATTGTTACAGTCAGCGTAAATTAAAACTGCCATTCTATTGTCCTTGCACCCTTGAAGACTGCTGGTTTTAGAAGTACATCTCTTAAGTTTAAGAGTGGCAGGAAGTAGTTGCAGGTTTCTGATTGTAGATAGTGTTCATGACATGTAAGGAGTGATGACATCATGGAGCATTTTGCTAAACATGTGTGTGGATTTGGAGAAATGAAATGATGGAACTGACCAAGGTCTGGACACAGGTAAGGCTTTTATTAATTTAGAAAAGCATATTTTCACTGTTGTTGAACCTTATTTTCATTCATTCATGACCATTGAACTGTTCTTCAAAAAAATCAGATCAGCAGGCTCTCAGTTCTTTGTTGTTTTGAATAGAGGGAGACGCAGAGAGATCACTGCTTTGGCATAGCTCTGTAGCCTTTAGTTTTTATTAGCTTCAGCTGTTTTACCTTTAGGTAGAGACACTCTTAGGTATTGTATTTCAATGGAACTTACATTTTACACAAATTATTATTAGCTCTGTCCTCCTGATAGTCAGTATCCTATCTACTGCTCTGTATGACAGTCTATACCCACAGGAATTAATGTCACTGTTCAATGAAATTTAATGATGTCCAGTACTGTAGCTCATTGGTCTTCAAACATGAAGATAGTGGAATTTTTTTTAAATTTAAATAGCCACTATTGCTCACCATGATTTGATATTGCCACCAGCATGGGTATTTTTGCTGGTTGCCAATGCTTAAGCTATTCCTCATAACATAAAGAAGAGGGCATGGATACTGTGGTACAGAGGAATCCACCAGATGTTTTCTGCAGCTAATTATTATACACAAATATTAGATTGCAAGAGAACACTGTGCCTCCATGGCCACGTCATGCTTCAAATGATCATTAAGATGAAGTATTAGATCTTTATACCCTCAGGTTGCACTCTATGATGCAGCAATAATATCAGGAGCACTACTCTTGATTGTACGCTCACCACGAAATATAAATCACACCCTATACATTCCTCTTCTCTCTCTGCCATTCCATGGGGAGGCTGCCATGTTTTATTGTGCAGCCTCTCTATCCCCTTGACTGATATTAGCAGTGTTCAGATGAGGCCCTTCAATGTTCATTTACTGAGCCCTGGGGGCTTCAATTGGCCTTCAGGGAGAATGCTTCCTTGAACATATTCACCACCTCACCCCCACTCTCTCCCAACTTACTCAACGGAATATTAAATCAAAAGGAACTTTGTTGCCCACGTTTCGGCTTGACTCTACATTCTCCACCACAACCATGCACCACATACTCCATCTACTCCCCACCCCATCTCCCACATGAGCCCCAGCTACGACCCACCACCTCCAAGAACACACTCTGGGGAATAATTAAGTTATTACATTTTGCTGTAGATCAAAGTCCATTGATGGCCGTTCTGGTGTTTTACAGTGTGATCTGGCTATCACTCAAAATAAAAACATGCATCCTGTGTGTTTTCATTTGATGAGATCTGATTTTCAACTAACTCAAAAGTAAAAAAAAAATGCATTTGACAAGACTTGGGAACCCTTCAGTCATTGGCCTTGAGAAAGAGGCACATGGTCAGGTACAATTATTTGAGTCTCTTACCCAATTCCAGCTCCTGTATGTTCTTACTTGTTGACCAGTTCATTTCCTCTACCTTCTGTGCATCCTTCTGTGAGATTATTGGCAAGTTGAATCATGGTAATCAAATAGAGTCTTTCAGTAATGAGGAGAGTCGCACATTGCCTGCGGACATTTGAGGGTTATAGGCTTCTGAATAGCATCAGTATTTGCCATTGGACATTCAACAGCATTGAAGCAAGAAGGCTGCATGTTTTCTAAAGGAAGGCTATTTTTTCCTTCTCAGATGGTTGTGAGTATACCCCAATGGTATCAATGTGCTCATATTCCGCTTGGAAACCCTGCAGCCCAATGGTATCAATGTGGACTTCACCAGCTTCAAAATCTCCTCTTGCCCCGCCGCATCCCAAAACCAGCCCAGTTTGTCCCCTCCCCCCACTGCACCACACAACCAGCCCAGCTAGTCCCCTCCACCTACTGCATCCCAAAACCAGCCCAGCCTGTCTCTGCCTCCCTAACCTGTTCTTCCTCTCACCCATCCCTTCCTCCCACCCCAAGCCGCACCTCCATTTCCTACCTACTAACCTCATCCCACCTCCTTGACCTGTCCGTCTTCCCCTCCCTACCTCCCCACCTATATTCTCCTTTCCACCTATCTTCTTTTCTCTCCATCTTCGGTCCGCCTCCCCCTCTCTCCCTATTTATTCCAGAACCCTCACCCCATCCCCCTCTCTGATGAAGGGTCTAGGCCCGAAACATCAGCTTTTGTGCTCCTGAGATGCTGCTTGGCCTGCTGTGTTCATCCAGCTTCACACTTTATTATCTGTGAGTATTTGGAATTCCCTTCCTCAAAAGACAGTTAATGTAGCATCTTTAAATAATCAGAAGATAGAAGCAGATACAGGGTTGGTGCAAGCAAGCAGCTCACGACTGGGAATATACAAGAATGTAGACTTGTGGCGATAATCAGATCAGCAATGATCTTCTTGAATGATGGAGCAGGCTTTAAGGGCCCAGTCACCTTCTCTTATTCCTTGTTCACATGTTCGTACATTCGTAGCAGTGGCTGAGGGCGGTAATAGCCTAATGATGCCAATCTTGACCTTCACACAACTTTATACATTCTGTCCAAGAGCACTGAGGAGGATAATATTCACTTTCTGAGAAAATCATTGCGCAAACTGTATTGTGACATTGGGATAGTCAGTGGTTAGCACTGCTGCCTCATAGCACCAGAGATCCAGGTTCAATTCCAGCTTCAGGCAACTCCTGTTTCACCATGGGTTTCTGCCTGATGCTTTGGTTTCCTCCTACAGTCCAAAGATGTGCAGTGTAGGTAGATTGGCTGTGCTAAAAAGTTGCCAGTGCCCTAAATTGGATGTGCAATTTAGAGGGAACAACAATGGGTAATATACAGGGTTAGGGTAGGGTGGTGAGTCTGGGTGGGATGCTGTTTGGAGAGTTGATGTGGACTTGTTGGGCCAAATGGTCTCTTTCCACAGTCTATGGATTCTCTGGATAACTGTACTGAGCACAGCCAGCTTAGCAGATCTCATTGGGAGAGGCACGTCAAACAGGGATGGGCCCAAACAATCACAGAAACTACTTTAAAAGAATATTCTTGCAAAGAGATGTGTTTCAAAATTTCCAGGGCCAGATATTGTTACACAAATTACCAGTATCTTAGTATTGACTTTGTGCAACGTTATGATTGACATTGTCATGGCAACTGCATTGTTATTTCCACCAACAATCACCTATTGCGCATTGATCTGCTGCACTGCCAGTATTGCCTTCACACATTTTGGACAGCGATTGTATCTTTCTTTTTGTGTCTATCATCATTTGCCTTTAATACTAATAATAAATAGCCAGTTTTACAATTAATTCTAAGTCCCAGCTTCATAGTTAACTTTATTCGAAAGGCTATCATACTTTCTGATACCCTCAGCATTAACTATGCTATGGAGACCTGTTTCAAGTTTGAGTTGGGATCTGGGTTGTACCTAACATGTTGAGTTATATTCAGTTACATTTTTCTTTAAGTAGCTGTCTTGAATCAATTCACAATAAATGTGAACAAAAAATATCTTTTCCCAATATTTCAACAACTATTGACTCTGCATGCAATCAAAAGTAGTACTGTAAATGATGTATATCTCTCAATAGAGCACCAATTTGGAAGAAACGTATCTCTTTTAATCTGTGGTTCATTGATTATTCTTTGACTATCAAAAGTGCTTTAAAAATAATGTCCACTTTATTGACTAACCTCCACTGGTTTACTTGAATGTCTGGCATGCGTATTATTCAATGATTTAAATTTTATCTTCACTGATCCATTTTCAAAAGTGAGACATAAAGGTTGAGAGGAAATAGAAAGTAGTCCAGCTGGAGCGCTGCCCAATGCAATTTTAAGGTGGGTATCGATTTAGAGAGCCTGCCCTCCCAAGACTGCTGAAGCCTTAATTTGTTATTGTAAAATGAGGTTTTTAGGACATTGTTGGGATCTAAATGCCAATTGAACTAGGATCAGCTGCCAAAGGGTCAGGGCAGCTTCAGAAAAGGTTGAGGAACCATTGATATTATGTTTACTGTTAAGGTCCGGGAAGTGGGTATGAGGGCGATGTTCATTACCAAGTCACCTGCTTTCAAGTGGGGCTGTTCCTCTGTGACCAGTCAGAATGAGGTCTCCCCTGAATAATAAGGAGACAGAAACTGTGAGGGGCTGCTACTGCAAGTAGTGAAGCTGCATCCCCCATCCTCTTCCATTCACAGGACACTTCTGTCCTACCTTTCCGTCAATAACTTCTCAATTGAGTGCAGAGGCTGGGAGCAAAAGAGAAAGCTGTAAGTGGGGAGAAAACAAAGAAGGATGTTGTGAGTGAGGGGTTGGGAGGAGGTGGCTGCAAGGGGCTTGAAGGAGGAGACAGCAAGAGGTGTCAGGGGAAGCAGGAAGCTGCAAGGAGCTGGGTGAGGATACAAAAAGTGTGGGTACAAAGATGTGAGAGGTTGTAGGAGGTTGCAAGGTAAGGTGGAGAGGCAGGCTGGAAAGAAGAGGGAACAGTTTTAAACCTGTCAACAATAGAAGACTCAACAACTTGGGAGTCAGGAAGACTTGAAATCACTGAGGCAATAAAGTTCTTGCAAAAGAATGCTGAATCTCCAGCTTGAGGCCAAATACCATCAGGAAATTCTATTGCAATCAACAATGTCAGTTAGAAAACTTAAATTAGGATCTAATTAGGATCTGAGAAGCAGTAAAAGAGTGGTCACTGCCCAATTAGAATATTTCAGCTTTCTATCTATGTGATGGATACACATTACTACAACTCCATCAATCTGCAGAAGGCCATTTAGGATGTTTTTTTTTTCTTGTTTAGACGTGTCCATTGGTTATTTTGAAAAAATGACAATTGCTAACTGATGTCTATTGTCTTGTAACCACTTCACTGTCTAGGAAATAAATGTATTTCTTGTGTACTACAGCTTTAAGTTTATTAATTCAAGTTAAGTTCAAAAGGAAATTGTTAAATACTTGGGCAAGAAGAATGGGTGGGCAGTTTTGAGGCAGTGGCAGTTTATGTGATTGGATTTGTCTTTGAAATTACTGACACAAAATTGATGGACTGATTGGATTCCTTCTATGCTACTCAATTCCACTGAGTTGGACACAAAATGCTTTCACTCACAGGGTGTGGACAAAGCTGGCTAGGCAAGCATTTATTGATTTGAAGGTCAACCACAATTGCTATGGGTCTGAACTCACGTGCAGGCCAGATCTGGTGCGGATGGCAGATTTCGTTCCCTGAAGGACATTAGTGCACCAGGTGGGTTTCTGCAACAATTGACAATAGTTTCATGGTCACCAGTAGATACTTACTTGCAGATTTTTTAAAAAATTGAATTCAAATACCACCATTTGCCATGGCAGGATTCAAATCTGTATCCACAGAAGGCTAGCTGAGTCCCTGGAATAAAAAAAACAAGGAATACTGCCAATAGGCCATTGCCTCTCCTAACACACTTGATTGAAGCCATCAAAGGTAAAAAAATATTTGGGGGATAGATAAAGAATAATAGATAAAGCATTCACACTTGTCTCATGGATTATGATGTGTTGATCAGGATTTATTCAGGGCTGCTTGCTTGCACCAACCCTCAAAAGAGCACTGCTTTCTACACAATCCTCACTGATAGTCTCAATGAAGATGACCTGGCAACAAAATTAAATACCATACATACAAGAAGCTTGCCAACTTGACGGGCCACAGGGCAAAGACTAGAGTTTACAACAACACATTTCATGGGTTTCTGTTTGCTGTTGGCTGTATTAACCGCTAGACCAGAACTTAACATGCAATGTAGCATGGGTTTGTTATATAGTCATGGAGATGTACAGCATGGAAACAGACCCTTCAGTCAAACTGGTTCATGCTGACCAGATATCCTAAATAAATCAATTCCCATTTGCCAGCATTTGGCCCATATCGCTCTAACCCCCTCCTATTCATATACCCATCTAAATGCCTCTTAAATGTTGTAATTGTACCAGCCTCCACCACTTCCTCAGGTAGCTCATTCCATACACTCACCACCCTCACATTATCCCTTAGGTCCCTTTTAAATATTTCCCCTCTTACCTTAAACCTATGCTATCTAGTTTTGGACTCCTCCACCCCAGGGAAAAGACCTTGGTTATTCACACTATCCATGCCTCTCATGGTTTTATAAACTTCTGTCAGATCGCCCCTCAGACTCCAATGCTCCAGGGAAAATAGCCCCGGTCTATTCAGCCTCTCGCTATAGCTCAAACCCTCTAGTCCTGGCAGCATTCTTGTAAATATTTTCTGAACCCATTCAAATTTCAAAGCTTCCTTCTCATAGCAGGGAGACCCAGAAATGAATGCAGTATTCTAAAATTGGCCTAACCATTGTCCTGTACAGGCACTACATGACCTCTCATATTCAATGCACTGAGCAATAAAGGCAAGCACACCAAATGCTTTCTTTACTTGAAAATTCGCGCCAAAAAACTTTACTCACTAACACGACAGACCATGAATGGACAGACACAGTACAATGAGCCATTGACATTAGACAATGGCAAACACAGAAAACGAAAAAAACTAGACCTGCAGAAAAAACTAGACAAACTCACACAAAATAACACATACAACACAGAAGCATGGATAAAAAACTTATCTGACCGGCCATCAACAGACACTGGAAAAGCCGTCTCAGTAAGAGGATTAAATTACAACTTCCGGGATGCGGACAAGAAAGATTTCTTAGCAGCGTTAAAAACAACACTGAAAGACAACAAACTCACAGAAGAAACCCAGCAAACCTTCAGACAGACAGTCGCACCAACATTAAGCAGGAAAAAGGAAGAAAACACACAAAAAGGAAGAAAACAAAGCTATCTCATGTCCCCTTTTTGCCCTCCTTATTTCTTTCTTATGTATACTCCCACTGCCTTTATACTTGTCTAAGGATTCACTCGATCTCTGCTGTCTATACCTGACAAACGATTCCTTTGTTTCCTTGACTAAAACCTCAATTCCTCTGGTCATCCAGCATTCCCTGCATCAACCAGCCAACTTAACAGGACCATACTGTTGATGGATTCTCATTATCTCATTTTTGAAGGCTTCCCATTTTCTAGCCATTC
The DNA here is from genome assembly GCF_030684315.1 of Stegostoma tigrinum. NCBI lineage: Eukaryota > Metazoa > Chordata > Chondrichthyes > Orectolobiformes > Stegostomatidae > Stegostoma > Stegostoma tigrinum. The sequence goes on along the minus strand of NC_081364.1, from coordinate 23,497,778 downwards.
CTTTACCTTCTAACACCCACCCAATCAATTTTTGAAATTTCTTTCCTAATAGAGTCAAAACTGACATTCTTCCTATTTAGAACTTTAACTTTTAGATCCAGTCTGTCCTTTTCCTTCACTATTTTAAAACTAATAGAATTATGGTCATTGGCCCCCTCCCCCACTGACATCTCGGTCACTTGCCCTCCCTTATTTCCCAAGAGTAGGTCAAGTTTTGCTCCTTCTCTAGTAGGTACATCCACATACTGAATCACAAAATTTTCTTGTACGCACTTAACAAATTCCTCTCCATTTAAACCCTTAACACAATGGCAATCCCAGTCTATGTTTGGAAAGTTAAAATCTCTTACCATAACTACTCTATTGTTCTTACAGATAACTGAAATCTCCTTACAAATTTGTTTCTCAATTTCCTGCTGACCATTAGAGGATCTATAGCACAACACCAATAAGATGATCACTCCTTTCTTATTTCTCAGCTCCACCCAAATAACTCCCTGGGAAATATTCTTCTACACAGCTGTAATGTTATCCCTAATCAAAAATGCCACTCTCCCTCCACTCTTGTCCCCCCTTTCTATCCTTCATATAGCATCTATACCCTTCAACATTAAGCTGCCAGTCCAGTTCATCCCTGAGGCACATTTCTGTAATTGCTATGATATCCCAGTCCCACGTTCCCAGTCGTACCCTGAGTTCATCAGCCTTACCTGTGAGTCCTCTTGTATTGATATAAACGCAGTTTAATTTATCTGCTCTACCTCGTTCTCTGCTTTGTTTCTGCTTGTCCTGACAGTTTGGCTTGTTCCTTTTCCCAACTGTGTCAGGCTGATCTCTTCCCTCATTGACTGCCTGGGTACCCCTGCCCTCCTACAAGTTTAAATCCCCCCGCCAGCAGTTGTAGCAAATCTCCCCACCTGTACATTGGTGCCCTTCCAATTCAGGTGCAATCCGTCCTTCTTAAACAGATCACTTCTACTCAGAAGTGATTTCAATGATCCAAAAATTGGAATCCTTCTCCCCTGCACCAGTTCCTGAGCCATGCATTCATCTGCTTTATCTTCCTATTCCTACCCTCACTACCTCAAAGCATTGGGTGTAACACAAACATTACTACCCTTGAGGGTCTACTTTTAAAGTTTCTGCCCAACTTCCCATATTCTTTCCTCAGAACCTCATCCTTTTCTCTTCCTACCAATGCGTACAATGACCTGCTGTTACTCCCTCTCCTCTTTGAGAATATTCTGCACCCTTTTCGAAAGATTCTTGATCTTGGCACCAGGGAGGCAACACACTATTCTGATGTCTCACTATTGGCCGCAGAAATGTCTGTCTGTGCTTCTGATTAGACAGTCCCCTTTCCTAATTGATCACTTGGAACCGGGCATACCCCTGGTTACATTAGATCCAGCTTCAATGCCAGAAACCTGGCTGTCAGCGCTGCATTCCCCTGAGAGTCCATCACCCCCTATAATTTCCAAAACAGCATACTTGTTTGAGATGGGGATAGCCACGAGAGACTTCTGCACTTTCCTGGAGATAACCCAACTACCTGACTATATCTCCGGGTTATCTCTCTCTCTGCAACTGCCATCCATCACACCCCCAGCTCCTGTAAATTCCTCTTTGCCTCTAACTACTACCCCAACTGATCTCTGCGATTCGACAGGATGCACAACCAAACACACTTCCTGCAGACATAATCATCAGTCACATGGAAATTCTCCCAAATCTCCCATATCCAACAGGAAATGCACATCACTCTACTACAGTGCATCTTTATACCTTAACAGTCTACAGGCCCAGAAGTTAGCACAGTCTTACTGCTCTAAAAACTCTGCTCCAGGCTAGCTAAACACCCAGGTTTTATATTTTTAAAGTTTAATTAAAAGACAGAGTTCAATAAAAACATCTAGTGAAAACATCTACTACTCACTGTAATAAGTTTATAAAAAATCAAGGTTACACTTTAAAAAGCAATTTAGCTGCTCCCCTGCTGTGAACTCTACCACACCATGAAGGCCAGCTGTAAATTTCACTGTTTGTTGATTTCTCTTAGATGACTCCAATGTCCGGAGAAGCTTGAAATCAAACAGCAAAATAATCAGCTGTGCAGATCATCTTTTGAGTCAGATAGCAGTGGAGGTTTATTTCTCCATTTGATTCACTTCCCATGCAGTCACTGCCTCTGTCTCTATTCCTCCTTTTTAAAGAGCCATTGTTTTGATGATTTCCCCCCTCCAAAGTTCCAAAATAGCTTAGAAAACAGTAATTACTGTTCCTAGAATTCGAGGAAATCAACTTAAAATACCCCAAAAAGGAGCAGCTCCTTCAGCCAGAATTTTTTCCCATCATCCATCTTGGATTACCCAAAATTCTCCTTGTCTGAAAAATGCAACAACTATGGCCTTACAATCAGTATGAAGAAACTGAAGTAACGTATCACTCTGTACTGGGGAAGCCCCTTCTCCAGCCCAGGCTTTTAATTTAACATTGAATTCTGTTAGCCTAAGTTCACTTATCATGACAGCAAACTTTCTTGACATGCTATATCAATGATAAGACACATTCAAAATTGCCAAGTAGGTGTAGCATTTGACAAACTTTAAACATCATTGGGGTCAAAGAGGAATTAGTCTGCCTAACAATTGGAAGTCTATTGAGTAGTACACCTGATCGCTCTCCTCTTTGCCTGGGGGACTTGGACTGATACACTATTGCCATGCCAAGAAGCTCAATCACATTCACTTGGGTATCCTTTAGAAGCTTCTAAAGATCAGATGGCAGGCCAAATGCCAGCCAGTGAGAAGTTCACTTGAGCTGGCATGTCAAACATCCATATCAAATTGAGTTGTTCAATTTAGTTTGCTGGTCATGAAGCCAGAATGCTTCACACTTGTTTAACAAAGTGAATCTTCAACAATGAGCTTCGGAATGGAGTGTGCTCTCATGGTAATCAAAGGAAGCTGATATCGAGGGCAGAGAGAAACTACAAGGAAAGGAAATACAGAGCCAGCAATTTGCCAAATCTTAATCATGCATGGTTTCCTGTCCAATTTACAGCAGAACCTTATGGATATAGGCCAGCCTTTATTGCCAGCTAAGTAGTCACTGGAATGTACCAAACACTCTGATGATGGACAAGGTAATCTCCATTTCAAAGACTGAAGAAGCCAAGACATGAGTACTATTTCTGTGTGAACTAGCATTAATACGATCCTTATTTTGGTACTTTGGAGCCTCAAAGGCAATTGTACTGTTGACATTTCACTTCCAATTTAATCTGCTGCTGCTCTGCTAACCCACAACTTTGTATTTTGAGCCTCCCCTTTGACGTGTTGCTGTAGGCATATTTCAATCTCTACTCTACCATATTTCCCACACTTTCAAACAATGTGCTCCCTAGGAGTAACATGATTAGCACAGGCAGCAAACATCCTGTACTTATTGAGGCTCATAAGGCAGATAGAATGCTGACTGACTCAATGTGCTTGTGATCCATGCCAGAAACTAAAACCAACCCATGTTACAGACATAATAAAATGTGAGGCTGGATGAACACAGCAGGCCAAGCAGCATCTCAGGAGCACAAAAGCCGACGTTTCGGGCCTAGACCCTTCATCAGAGAGGGGGATGGGGAGAGGGAGCTGGAATAAATAGGGAGAGAGGGGGAGGCGGACCGAAGATGGAGAGTAAAGAAGATAGGTGGAGAGAGTATAGGTGGGGAGGTAGGGAGGGGATAGGTCAGTCCAGGGAAGACGGACAGGTCAAGGAGGTGGGATGAGGTTAGTAGGTAGCTGGGGGTGCGGCTTGTTGTGGGAGGAAGGGATGGGTGAGAGGAACAACCAGTTAGGGAGGCAGAGACAGGTTGGACTGGTTTTGGGATGCAGTGGGTGGGGGGGAAGAGCTGAGCTGGTTGTGTGGTGCAGTGGGGGGAGGGGACGAACTAGGCTGGTTTAGGGATGCAGTAGGGGAAGGGGAGATTTTGAAACTGGTGAAGTCCACATTGATACCATATGGCTGCAGGGTTCCCAGGCGGAGTATGAGTTGCTGTTCTTGCAACCTTTGGGTGGCATCACTGTGGCACTGCAGGAGGCCCATGATGGACATGTCATCTAGAGAATGGGAGGGGGAGTGGAAATGGTTTGCGACTGGGAGGTGCAGTTGTTTGTTGCGAACTGAGCGGAGGTGTTCTGCAAAGCGGTCTCCAAGCCTCCGCTTGGTTTCCCCAATGTAGAGGAAGCCACACCGGGTACAGTGGATGCAGTATACCACATTGGCAGATGTGCAGGTGAACTTCTGCTTAATGTGGAATGTCATCTTGGGGCCTGCGATAGGGGTGAGGGAGGAGGTGTGGGGACAAGTGTAGCATTTCCTGCGGTTGCAGGGGAAGGTGCCGGGAGTGGTGGGGTTGGAGGGCAGTGTGGAGCGAACAAGGGAGTCACGGAGAGAGTGGTCTGTCCGGAAAGCAGCAAAGGGTGGGGATGGAAAAATGTCTTGGGTGGTGGGGTCGAATTGTAAATGGCGGAAGTGTCGGAGGATGATGCGTTGTATCCGGAGGTTGGTAGGGTGGTGTGTGAGAACGAGGGGGATCCTCTTGGGGCGGTTGTGGCGGGGGCGGGGTGTGAGGGATGTGTTGCGGGAAATACGGGAGACGCGGTCAAGGGCGTTCTCGATCACTGTGGGGGGAAAGTTGCGGTCCTTAAAGAACTTGGACATCTGGGATGTGCGGGAGTGGAATGTCTTATCGTGGGTGCAGATGCGGCGGAGGCGGAGGAATTGGGAATAGGGGATGGAATTTTTGCAGGAGGGTGGGTGGGAGGAGGTATATTCTAGGTAGCTGTGGGAGTCGGTGGGCTTGAAATGGACATCAGTTACAAGCTGGTTGCCTGAGATGGAGACTCCCCCCACAGTGATTGAGAACGCCCTTGACCGCGTCTCCCGTATTTCCCGCAACACATCCCTCACACCCCGCCCCCGCCACAACCGCCCCAAGAGGATCCCCCATGTTCTCACACACCACCCTACCAACCTCCGGATACAACGCATCATCGTCCGACACTTCCGCCATTTCCAATCCGACCGCACCACCCAAGACATTTTTCCATCCCCTCCCCTGTCTGCTTTCCGGAGAGACCACTCTCTCCATGACTCCCTTGTTCGCTCCACACTGCCCTCCAACCCCACCACACCCGGCACCTTCCCCTGCAACCGCAGGAAATGCTACACTTGTCCCCACACCTCCTCCCTCACCCGTATCGCAGGCCCCAAGATGACATTCCACATTAAGCAGAAGTTCACCTGCACATCTGTCAATGTGGTATACTGCATCCACTGTACCCGGTGCGGCTTTCTCTACATTGGGGAAACCAAGCAGAGGCTTGGAGACCGCTTTGCAGAACACCTCCGCTCAGTTCGCAACAAACAACTGCACCTCCCAGTCGCAAACCATTTCCACTCCCCCTCCCATTCTCTAGATGACATGTCCATCATGGGCCTCCTGCACTGCCACAGTGATGCCACCCGAAGGTTGCAGGAACAGCAACTCATATTCCGCCTGGGAACCCTGTAGCCATATGGTATCAATGTGGACTTCACCAGTTTCAAAATCTCCCCTTCCCCTACTGCATCCCTAAACCAGCCTAGTTCGTCCCCTCCCCCCACTGCACCACACAACCAGCCCAGCTCTTCCCCCCCACCCACTGCATCCCAAAACCAGTCCAACCTGTCTCTGCCTCTCTAACCGGTTCTTCCTCTCACCCATCCCTTCCTCCCACAACAAGCCGCACCCCCAGCTACCTACTAACCTCATCCCACCTCCTTGACCTGTCCGTCTTCCCTGGACTGACCTATCCCCTCCCTACCTCCCCACCTATACTCTCTCCACCTATCTTCTTTACTCTCCATCTTCGGTCCGCCTCCCCCTCTCTCCCTATTTATTCCAGCTCCCTCTCCCCATCCCCCTCTCTGATGAAGGGTCTAGGCCCGAAACGTCGGCTTTTGTGCTCCTGAGATGCTGCTTGGCCTGCTGTGTTCATCCAGCCTCACATTTTATTATCTTGGAATTCTCCAGCATCTGCAGTTCCCATTATCCATGTTACAGACATTTATGCTATAACACTCTTCAGTATTTGCAATTTGCATACATAATTAAATCGAGAGATATGTTTTAGTTGAACACAATGCCATGTCATACCCATATCAGAATTAGTAAACAATCAAATGCATGAGTGTCTGAACTTTCAGTTCCTGTGCAAATGGTAACTAAATTCAGCCTCAAATACAGCACTGTCTCCATTACCTTGAGAAGGAATTGATACATCATAATGAAGCTGGAAAATTTTTATGGCTTCATAATTTTGTTATGAAAATTATGTGGGTGAATCTCTCCTTTTCAGCAGTATTGTATAAACAGGGCACGGATGTTTATGAGACAGGAATCAAGTATGTTGTTCCCACTCTCTTTCTGTCTTTTCAATTATATCTCCCAGCCCAAATACTCTCAGGCTTTTTAGGTTTTCCTGCAATATGCCAGTGTCCCCAGGCCACTCATCTAAATATATTCTAATCAGGGACAATGTTTCTGGGTCTGCCAGCTTCCTGCTTTTCTATTTGCATTGCAAAAAAGATGGTATTGGACTGAGATTTATAGGTACAGATGCTGTGATCATCAACTGGTGCAGATAGAAAAGAGGATCACCTGAGTTTGGGGATTTTGGAGTTGGAGTAATACTTCCTGTCACTTCCGGTGATTTTTCTTTGTACTATTTTGCCAATACACTCTTGAAGCTACACACCTGATAGTACTCTATCTGTTTATTAGTTATAAAATGTGAGCTTAGAGGGCCAGCACAAAGTACAATGAATATGCATCCCTCGTGTCCTGAAAATGCAGCGTATGCCATATCAGGTCTGTTCCATTGGTATCAAAGCATTGGAACAATTCAGAAACTCATTACAAAGATAAACTAAAGACCCTACACTAGCCTCAGGATTCTTCCGTGGAATTGGTTCACCTCGATGTCTTTAGATGAGGGCTTCAAGTGATTCAAGCCGTGTGGAGCAAGAACTGATAAATGAATTTGAGTTACACATTAACCATGTTATAAATAAATAGCAGAATAGGCTAAGGAACTGGATGATCTTACTCAATTCCTGTTTTTATGACTTCCAAAGCCAAAAGTGCAATTGATGTCACACACGTTGCTTTGTGTGGCCCACTGAATATTCCAACACCTCCTTAAGAAGGGCTTCCATTCCTACAAAGCGCACATTTTAGGAAACAAATATTCCTGATACTGCAAGTTGTTACAGTGCACTAACTGTTTGAAATGTAGCCCTCCTTGACTCGTTCAGGGAGAACATCAAGTTAATGAATGGCTAGAATGACAAACCTTGTACCTCCAATGATGATACCTGTCAGAATAGTTCAAACAACAGTCAGAGCCATAACCAAAACACATAGGAACAGGATTAGGCCTTTCAGCCCTTGAACCTGTTCTGCCATTTAATAAGATCATGGTTGATCTGTGGTCTAATTCCACATGATGAATGGCCCATATCCCTTGACACCTTTGCTTAACAAAAATATCTAAAAATTAATTGATCAAGCATCCACTGCCATTTATGGAAGAGAGTTCCACACATCTACCACCCTTCTTGTACAGACGTGATTCTTAACATCTCTCCTGAATGATCTAGTTCTAATTCTCAGCCTATGCCCCTTAGTTCTAGAATCCCCAACCTGTGGAAAATTCTATCTTTATCTAACTTATCTTTTCATGTTCATATCTTAAACACTTTCATCAGATAATCCCTTACCTTCCAACTTCTGGAGAAAATAGACCTAATTTGTTTTAACTTTATCCATAACTTAACTCCTGAATTCCAGGTATCATTCTTGTAAACCTATGTTGTACTCCATCTAAGCCCAATATATCCTTCCTAAAGTGTGGCACTCACATCTGCTCACAGTACATCGTGTAATCCAACCAGGATTTCATATAACTGCAGCATAACTTCTGCATCCTTATACTGCAGTCTTCTGAATACAAAGGCTAGAATTTTGTTAGCTTTCTCAATTATTTTCTTCACCTGTTCGTGGCATTTTAAAAATCAATGTACCTGAACCCATGAGTCTCTTTGAATCACCGCTGTATTTAATTTCATACCATCTAGAAAGTATGCCGATGTATCCCTATTCAGTCCAAAATGGATAACCTCACACATGCTTACATTGAACTTCATCTGCCACAGTTTATCTACACTTTTAGTCAATCAATATCACTTTGTAATATATGCCATCTTCTACACTGTCTTCAATGCCGCCTAATGATGCAAAATTATATATATGCACTTCTATGTCATTATTCAAGTTGTTCACAAATAGAGTAATTGAGGCCCTAATATAGATCCTTGTGGGGCACCACTGGTCACATCATGCCAATTTGAATACGTACCCATTATCCTTTCTTTCTGTTGCCTGCCTCTCAACCAATTTCCCAGTCATATCAGTAATTTGCCCCTAATTTCATGGACCTAGTCAACCTTATTTAACAGTCTCTTATACAGCACTTTGGCAAATACTTCTGTAAGTCCAAATAAATAACATCCATAGAAATTCCCCTGACAACTACTCTCCCTGATTAACTGAAAATTTTTGAGTTGTTACCTCATCATTGGCAATGGATTTCAATAATTTCCCTACCCTAGATGTTAGGTTAGTTGGTCTGCAATTCCCTGGTTTTCCTCTTTTTCCCTTCTAAAAAATAGTATCATGTACAATTTTCTAATCCATTGAGACAACTCCTGTATCTAGGGAACCCTGATATATTATAGTTAGACCATCTACAATGTGCTCCTCTACTTCCTTTAACAGATTCTGATGGAAACAGTCAGGTCCTCAGGACTTGTCATTCTTAAATTCTATTCATTTCCTGATTACCGAAGTTTTGCTTATGTTAGGTTTATTCAGTCCCTGGTCCCGGTACACAATTAATTTCCCATGGATTTCTGAAAACTATCCTCCTTTTCAGAGGATACTGAGGCTGTGAAATTATTCAACGTCTGCTATTTTCCCATAGTCATCGACAATATTTCCACTTTCAGTCTTTAATGGACCAACATTGCTCCAGACCACACAGCTTTCCTTTATGTAAACATATCATTGCTTCTTACTGATTTTGATAACCTTTGCAACCTTCCTTTCATTATCCCTTATAGTAGCTCTCATAAAATAATTTGTGGCTCTTTTCTGATCTCTGTATTTTTCTTGTGCTGGACACTGCTCATAATGAAGGCTTGATTGGAACCAGAGCCACATGGGACACAGTGTCAGGACAGAGAATTTTCAGTGAATCTAGCAAAATGCGTCACAGCATTTCTCATCAGTCCTCCTGTGCATCACAATTCATTTTACATTTTTCTCTCCTCCATGTTCCAATCTTTATCATCATAATTTCAGTTGGAATTAGTTTTAATACATTGAAAGATTATTAACATTAATTCATGGAAGTGTAGACACTGATTGCTGACTACTTCAAAAGGTGGGCATCTACGTTAGCATTCAATCTTCACAGTGTAATCCATAGCAACGTGTTCTGAATAAGCATGGGACACATAGCGCAGAGTCAATGGAACATTGTTTATTGTTATACAACGCAAGAAACAGCAGCTGTTCGCTTTCCATATCTCTTGAGCTTGCTGAAAACTATTGAAAACTCTGTTTCTTTATACATAAGAATTTTACATCTACATCAAAGGTTCATGTCACAGATAAGGTCTCATGACGTGTTAATTCACAAATCATCTGAAAACTGTCAATACATTTAAACTGTTGTAAATGCTTATTCCAAAACTACTTTTCTCAAATGAGGCTTCATGACATAACTGCCACTTATTTTCCTGCAAGATCACTTATAAGATGTTAGGCTATGAAACATAAATGGTCAAAGTACAACTTTCAAAGCCATCCTGTTTATCTTGGGAAGTCTATTGTACAATAAAAAGAAGTTTGGCCCTGGACTGTAAACTCCCAGTATGTCCAATAATCCTCCAGGATCTCGAACAGTCTAGCTTCCAAGCAGTTTATCACACACTGCCTTGGTACCTGAAACGAAAAAGATCTCTCTCCCGCTGCAGCCAAGGAGAGTTGGTGACTAGAATTTCACATGGCAGTTGTTGCTCATGCTTGACTGACCAATCTCTAGCCCGAACGTTGCTGTGATGCTTCTTTGAACTTGCTTTGAGGTGAAAAGCTATGAACTCTGGAGACCACTGTCTCCAAAGCCATAAATTCAGCTCTAATAGAAACATCCTCACTCATTTCCCAATCCCTGTTATATCTATATATAAACCAGTGCCACATATTCACTAAATGTTATCACATTCCACTGACTGACAGCTAAAAAAGCAAATAATGCAGGTCTTATTCTGAATGGAGAACCTATGACAGTGGAACATGAAACAGGAGATTTTTGCCCAGGATCCCTGGGTGTATTTCAATCTGCTATCATTCGCCATCAAAATTAACCATGAGGTAAAGTCTCCTGTTATAGAGATAGCAAACTGACAACTTGGATATTAAGTCACTATCCTGGCTCTGGCATTGTGCCACCAACATTTTGTGGCAAGAACAGAGTTACTCTTGATGAGATCCATCATATTCATTGTGTGAGATTAGGTGGTTTAAGGTGGAAATATGACTGAAATGAGAGATAGTAGGAACTGCAGATGCTGGAGAATCTGAGATAACAAGGTGTAGAGCTGGATGGACACAGCATGAGCAAGCAGCATCATAGGAGCAGGAAAGCTAACATTTCGGGCCTAGACCCTTCTTCAGAAATGGGGGAGGGGAAGGGGGTTCTGAAATAAATAGGGAGGGAGGGGGAGGCGGCTAGAAGATGGATAGAGGAGAAGATAGGTGGAGAGGAGATAGACCAGTCAAGGAAAAAAGTGGGAATGGAGCCAGTAAAGGTGAGTGTAGGTGGGGAGGTAGGGAGGAGATAGGTCTGTCCAGGGAGGATGGACAGGTCAAAGGGGTGGGATGAGGTTAGTAGGTAGGAGATGTTGGTGGGGCTTGAGGTGGGATTAGGGGGTAGGTTAGAAAGGTGGGGATGAGCTGGGCTGGTTTTGGGATGCGGTAGGGGAAGGGGAGATTTTGAAGCTTGTGAAGTTGAGGTGTGAGGAGGGGATAAGTCTGAGGAAGGACAGGCAGGGTCGATCTGGGCTTGTCTGAAGTGATCTGTCCTTGTTCAGTTTTACGTCTTCAAGTCTCCAGCAAGGGGATAAGGTAAATGAAGGGAAGGATGGCAATTGAGAAATTGGTGACAAGTGACATGGGAGACAGAAAAGTAAGAATATTGGGGTTTGAGTCAGATGATGTGGAGGGAGGAGCATTTGTAATGTGCCTGTAAGTGATTCCCACTAGTGTAGCTGGATAAGGATAGCACAAACTGCTGAATTGCAACACCTACTTCCCTATGTTACATTGTGAAGATTTAATTGTACAAGTATTACTTTAATAGTGCTCAGGTGTATAAGAAAGACATAAGGGAGTTAATTTTATGCACAAATGAAATGTATTGCAATAGTCCTGGAGTAAGAGGGCTGGCATTTGGCATCAATGCCACCAACCTCTAAGGTATAATAAGGATCTTTCCTGGGCCGCTTGTTGCTTTGGACACCAAGGAACGTTGTATCCTTTCATTTAACTTTCTCAAGGAGATAGCTGAGGTTTGCATCAGGAAAACCTGTATCATCCATCCTGCCCTTTTTTGGTATTCAATCCAGATGGTCCTACTTAAGACACTTTTAACAGAGGAAAACAGATGACAGATGTCGTGAAATTATGTGGGGGAGCAAATAAGTGAGTCAAACTCTGTTCCTTCCCAAATTCGTTGATCCCGGTAAGCAGTTGAACTATTTAGACTGAGCTGTTTAAAGACTGCATTCTGATTCCAGCACCCTCAAGCAGCTTACATCTACTTTACACAGGAATGACATTGATCTCTGATTTCTTGATTTTTGATCTCCTTTGAAATATTATTTGCAGCAACACATATAACGATACCTTTCTGTTCCATAGCTCCAGGCTAGATATCAATTCCATAAAAAAAGTGAACAGCTTTGAGGTAAATTGATAATTTTATTTTTATCTTTAAAAATGATGACTAAGCAGAGATTAATATTTTGTGCCACAGAACTCTCCAGTGTGTGAAAAAACTTGGCACCAAACCTAATACTGCAAATTCTTTTTTAAAAGGGATGATTACTTAACCTTACTATGTACCAAAAACATCTTCACAGAAACTAAAAAGATCCAATTACCCCCCCAAAAATTTCTTGAATATTTGTCTGAGAAAATAACAGGAAAGTTGAAATTTTTTTTAAAGGTATCAGTAGTAGGTTATTCAATATCAATAGCAGACATTTACAAGCAGAGAGCTTTAGTAATGTATTTTGGACCTCACCAATCAAATATGTATGCATAAGGGACTTTGGTTAGGGAAAATATACAAGTGACGAAAGTCGCATCTATAGAAATATTGTAAATTTAAAAGATTTTAAATAATAAATTCCATCAAAAATGATTCAGAAGTGACAGCTGAAGTACTGTATTTAATGTGCCTCCTTAACATCGGAGGCTTTTGTTGTACCTACCAAATGAATATAGGTAGGAGGCTCAAAAATAATGACTCCACAAACATGCAGTATGACTTGGAATGGCCTTTTTCATACTCACAGATGAGCAAGAATGTCTAATAAACACTGTGCCTTCCATAATGAAAAAGAGTTCCAAGTAGAAAAGTTTTACAACACATTATACATTGATTCCAGACTAGAATTTCTATAAAATATTTACCAGTGTCACACTATTACATGGGCTCACTAATATCAAGTACTATATATAATCAGTTACTTACACAATCATTAAAAAGTCACTTTTAAAACAAGGATATAATGCTTAATTTTGAATTAACATGTTAATAATAAGGTTTGTGCAAAACAAGCAGGCCTCTATAATTAAGTATATCATCTTGCTTCCTTGTACCTTTTTTTAAAAAAAAGAGACCGGGGAATTTCTTCAGAAGTGTGTCTCCTTCTCTGTGATGGCAGGAATGCGTCCATCACCTTTAAGTTTACTGTCATAGTCATTAATTGTGCTACAGCATGTCTCCATATGGGACGATCCCACTCCTTTTCGTCGTAAGTCTGGACTGGGAGTTGTAAGCTTTTTAATTCTCTGTAATTGTGACAAAAATTTAGAAGAACACAGTTTAGTGTTGGGGATATTTATCTTATTATTTTCTCCTTTTTGAAGGTGAGTGCTTATGTAGTTTTAGAATACTAGTTTAATGTAAGACTTTAGATTTTAAAAGTTGATAGTTCATTTATGAATAAACCCTAGGTGAGTGGAAAGCAAGCTTCAAAGCTGGTATTCTGTAAGATTCTCATGTTTAATGGGAGCAGCCAGCCACATCACTCCTCCTTTGCACATTGATGGTATTTCTGGGAGGTGTTCCGACATAAACTAATGACTTATCCCTGTGAAAAGAGACTTAGCTGTAGACACAATCCAGCATGCAAGCTGCTGGTTGCACTCAGTAGAAGGAAATGTGTTGCCTTGTGTGCACTTAAACACAAAATTAAAAGAAGCAAATCAGAATAAACTAGAAAGCATACTGGAACCACAACTGATCTTTAAGGTGATGGTTCTCATCTCAATCCACATGGACAAGGAGAACCGCGACTCCGACTGGGACAACACCAAGATCCTGGGAGAGGCTAGGCAGAGACAAGCACGAGAATTCCTGGAAGCATGGCATTTCATGAAGCATGCTATTAATAAACACATTGAGCTCGACCCCAAATACACTCCACTACGGAGGAAACCCAGAAGTGAGACGATCCATCGCAATGGACCCTAGTGTTTAAAAACCAGGTGGGAAAACACAGCGATGCTTCATCAGTGGCTGCACGGAGGATGTTACCCAGCACGGTAACGAAACATCTGCGGAACAACAAACCAGTTCGGCGAGCCAACCAACCTCAACATTTCAGTGAACTGTCATGTGGCAGTGGTTCACAGTCCTGGGTGAATGTCAAGTGTCACTGGTACCACCTGCACGTGCACAAGCGTTGGCAGCCATCTTTACCAGCCAACTTGGCATTTGCTGTACACGCTACAAAGTTATTATAATCTTTTTAAAGATAATGTCACAGAAATATGAGCTTAGAACAGCCAATGCAAATAGTTGTGGAGCAAACAGGAAATCAAGTTTATGCTGCTTTTTTTTGTTGGAACATAACTGACAAACTAGACTTTCAGTTTCCAGAACTAGGACTTTTTTTGACTGTAAATGTACAAGGATTTTTCTCATCATAACTTAAGTACAAGCCACTCAAGATTTCATATAAAGAAAGAAACACTGAGCTCATAGCAGAAGTTGATGCACCAAACTACCTGGTTGTTTATTTGACAAGAAGTAGAACAGTTCATAATGTAATAGATAAGAGCAATAATGACAGTGATTACATATCCAATTATAATTACCTGTAGAAAAGTTCCTTCAGTGTTCCATAGTTTGAAGATAAATCCTAGAGGTATACAAATCATGGAAGAAAGAGCCAGAGCCCATCCTAGAGCGTAACCCCAGTCTGGATAGACATAGGTGTTGTTATATTTAAGTGGTTTATATCTCACAATGAAGAAAATGAAAATTGCCTGTAAGATAAACAATTCAGCAACATTTAAGATAAATATTTGCTTCAGATACTCTAATGTGCTCACATAAAACATCTGAAACTTGCTTCCCAAATATATCACTTAGAATTCAATTATCCTGCAATACTGAAAAAAACTGTTTTGCAGAAGTAACAATTTGCTCTGGTTAATGCTTCAGGATAATGATTGTTTGCGACGAAGGGCGCCTAACCCTGTGTTACTTTTGTTTCGCTCTCCTGCTAAGAATTTCCAGCATTTTTTAAATTAAGTTTCAGATTTCCAATTTCAGTGTGCCTCAAATCTAACTCTGGTGTCAGATTCTGATCTGACTCCACATCTTGGGCACCCTTAGGAAAGTTACTGCTCAAAGCTTTATCATGTTACCGGAGGCAGCACGACTCCAGTTCAGTGTCACTCCAGGCTTGTGAAACAACTTTCTCTTACAAGAAATTTAAGATGATGTTCAAAATTTACTACTTATGGGGTCAGCTAGCTCAGTTTGTTGATAAACTGCTTTGCAATGCAGTGACATCAATTCCAGTAGCAGCTGAGCTTACCATTACAGCCCCACTTTCTCAACCTCACCTGAGGGGTGTTAAACCTCCACCATTTGTTTGTGTCTGATCAGGCAGCAGCACTATATTGACTTCATGTTTACTGCGCACACATTCTATTACTTGGGTTTTCAGCTGTTATTTGGTTGCATTCTTTGTTTCTTGGCTTCAGATTCAACCAATCTAAACATTGGCCCAAAGTCCCCAGTTGCCTCACTGCGAACAGCTGTGAACAAGGGAACTGTGACAGGATGACAGACGTGATGTTCCCAGAGGCAGCTAATCGGGAAGCAATTGCTCGGAGCCCTGTCTTTCAGGGAGTGTAGTCAGGTTCTGGCGTCGGGAGGTCCAGTCAGTGAGTAAGACCGTCAACCATGTCTTTAATGTGACTATTGCCTGGCCATCAGCCGAGGTGGCTGTCATGACAGCAGGGCATGAATCAGAGGATACATTGGTCTCTACAAAGTGACTGCAACAGGATAACCGCTGTCCGGGGATACATCCTGTCACTTACAGCTGCCAAATAACTTTAAACCCTTAAATGCATTGCAGTTTAAACCACCCACTGCAAGTCCAGCTCCACTGCAGTTTCTCATGTCAGATTTCCAACATCCATAGTGTATTGTCTCTGGACCAGTCTTCACAGCCTGCCTTGTTTTATACCCCTTCGCAAAATATAAACCCAGCAGACATATGTTTTCCTAATAAAAACAGCATCAGTCAAATTCATGCTCTGAAGAGATAAGTATGTAATTCTAAACGTAAACATATGCATAAGTTATGAACCCTAAAGAAGCCAAGTGTATTTGGCGCACAGTAAGATTGTAAACTAAATATTAAAAAAAGAAATAAAAATAAAAATAAATACTATGTAAATGATTACAAATAGAGGATGTAAGGTGCAACAATAATGTAAAATATCTAATTCTGAGAACAATTTGTAAGATTTTTTTAACTGTGTAAAATAAAAGCATTTGACAAAAGGTGCAGCAACAGCATAAGAACTTACTGAACATATACCAGGAGTGATGAAATTCCAGCACCATTTAATTAAAATGAATGGCCTGTACCCAATCATGTCTTCAATATTGTCATAGAATCTATTGCTTCCTGTCAACATAAGAAGGGTCAAGAAAATATCAAGTTAACACTATACATAAGATAGGCAATCTCATTATCTGGATGATTTTATATTAGTGCAACATTTCACAGTCCTATTAATCTGAATCGTTCAACTAACATATTTGGTTTCCAATCTTTCTTGCATACATACAGGACAGAATACTGTGGATACATTTATTTCAGGAATTAAGATAAGTTATTCCACCAATCTGTTGTATAGAGCTCAGGAGACATTTTGTATGCAGGGAACTAGATATTTCCATGGATTCTGAAATACTATGTATTAGTGACACGGTCTGGTTCTTTTTCTTTGTGAAATTAGCTTACGGATATACATGTCTGAAACTGTAAAGACAGAGCAAGACAAAGGTAGAAAATATTTAATATTTTCCACTTGAAATGCCATGTTTAAAAATTCTCATCTGCACAGTGTCACCAGCTAGCTGTAATTTACTCATGAATTCTCATAAGCTTTCCAAAGAGGTTCACAAAATAAACTGATAATCGTGTTTTGTTGAGAGGCCACTGGCTTAATGACTAAAATGGCTGTTCCTACGTATTTGTCAATTTTCTTAGAGGAGGAAGATCTACTACGTAATGACAAAAACAGTAACAATTTGTCATTTTTAAAACAAGGAAGATTTTGGTACAGACCTTCCAAATGTATTTTGTGGCTGTGACCCAGATTTTGTAACCATTAGTTGCCCTTTTTGCTGACTTCGCAAAAGCTTCTCACAAAGACCTAGCAATTTTTTTATGGCATAGAATTAATTACAGTGCTAGTGATAGGGGATCTCTGGCATTTAGTAATAGCAATCTAATCAAGCAGGCTGCACAACAAGAATTCTAACAGACAGCAAATCAGGAATGAAACAGGCAAACCTTTTCAATAATTTTCCAGAAAACAAAGTAAAGATGAGAACAAATGGGATTAATGTGGAAGTCAAAAATATCATAAAAACATTTTTTTTGGATTACTTTAAACATACATGTAATTTTTAACATGGAGTGAGAAAATATGATGCTGCACAAATATAAAATTATGTCTTTATGATTGGAGGGGCTATCGAACACTAGGAACGACTTAGCGTTCTGCAACAAACCTGGTTGAACATGATTTGAATAGGGCAACCATTTACAGCTAAAAAATTGTGGCTGTGGAAACTCACATCAATTCATTAATTTCTAATTATTTCCATCAGCAAGCATTTCAATAGCACATCCTATGAAGGAATAAGAGACTGTTGAGAGCAAGGTATGGGGCTTTGTATCTAGTGGTGTACGCATATGCCATAATTTACTGTCAATTTCGCACTAATGACAGTGAACAATGGCCATTTTACCATCCCAATACCCATAAATTCCCAGCCATTGGTACAACTGACTTGTGCTTCATTTTCACTGATGCACACTACAAGAGTTGGAGAAGTTTAGGCTGCTTTACAACAGCACCATCTACTGTCTCATTAGTATCGCAGCCTCCAACATTCATTTGTAAACATCTTTAAACATAGAAACATTGAGAATGGGAGCAGGAGCAGGCTATTCAGCGCTTCAAACCTGCTCCACCATTCAATATGATCATGGCTGATCATCAAACTCAACAGCCTAGATTGTCTTTCTTTCCAGATTTCAGAAAAACAAACAATAATGCCAGAAGTAGTATTATTTATTACTTTATAGTTGTATAAATATGATTAATAGAAGTGGCATTATACATTAATTTTCAACACTAGTTGTTAATGGTATAAAATATCAACATCTCCTGACATTGGGTTTGCAGGTGAGGGGGCTGAGAAAACTATCATAGGGGCCTTGTAGCCATCTTGCTGTCTCCTCCCAACTTGTTGCAATTTTAAAGGAAGCCTCCATTTACCCCAGTGACCTTTTACCCTTGAAGTGACATTATACACTGGCCACTAATGGAGGGGGATGCAAATCCCCTCTCTTGGGCCACAGGCAAGAAAGGGTGTCACCTTCATTGCTAGCTCTTTTTCAAACTGGGTATTGTCATCCTTTCTACAAAGGCTGCTCACCTCCTGGGTGCTTCCCCATTCATGGTCTCTCCATCAAGACCCTCACCCTCCTCTCCCCACCACGCATAGCCTTCCCTTCCCGTCTCCACTGAGATGCTGCTCCTACCTGATCCTGAGGGCTCATGTTCAGAAACTGGAGACAGCTTGCATTTGCAGCAGTGACCACCACTCCCCAGTAGGTTTGTGGCACTACAGAACTGCCAGCCAACCTAAATAGTCACAACCTTCTGAGGCAGGGCTTGCTCTTGATTGATGGGTGCGAATGTGACCTCTAATCTTAGCCTGGATTTTGGAATACTAGTTCAGTAATGTAGCATCTCATAAGGACATAAGGAATAGATACATGAGTAGGCCATTCAGTCCCAGAAACCTGCCCTGTTATTCAATAAGCTAATACTGACCTGTCCCAAGCCTTAACTCCTCTGTCATGTGACCTCCTCATTGCCTTCAACTCCCTGATATTTCAAAAATCTGGCAACCTACTCTTTAAATGCTTTCAGTGTTCCATCCTCCACAACAGTCTGGGTAAGGAATTCCGAGATAACAAAGTGTGGAGCTGGATGAACACAGCAGGCCAAGCAGCACCTTAGGAGCACAAAAGCTGACATTTCGGGCCTAGACCCTTCATCAGAAAAAGGGGATAGGGAGAGGGTTCTGAAATAAACAGGGAGAGAGGAGGAGGTGGACTGAAGATGGATAGAGAAGAAGATAGGTGGACAGAAGAGTATAGATGGGGAGGCCGGGAGGGGGTAGGTCAGTCCGGGGAGGACAGAGAGGTCAAGGGGGCAGGATGAGGTTAGTAGGTAGGAAATGGAGGTGCAGCCTGAGGTGGGAGGAGGGAATAGACATTTCTTCTCAATGTGTACCCTGACAAGCTCCCTCAGAACCTTTAAATAAGAGCAATCCTCTTTAATGAATAAAGGCCGAACCTGTTTAGCCATTTTTGATAAATCAACCTCTTCATCCCAGGATCAGCCAAGTGAATCTCTTTTGAATTACCTGCAATGTTAATATATCCTTTCTTAAATAAGAAAACTGTACACGGTACTCCAGGTACGACTCACTAACAGCCTGTACTGTTGTACCAAGAATTCCCTATTTTTAAACTGTCATTTCCTAACTTTAAAAACCAAAATCTATTCCTATCTTAATTAGTTGCTTAACTTGTGAGGCGATTTTTTTTGTGATTTATTCGCAAAAGCATGCAGATTATTCAATGATCATTCAATGTGTCTTACTCAGTACTAACTTCTCTAATCTCATTGATGGAATATTTTACTTTTCCATTGGCTATTGTGAGACAAATGCCAAATATTATCATTTTTCAAATCACTAGAATAATGCAATGTTGTTGAAATTATGACTGTATGAATGACTTGTACACATCCTGAAGTAGCTGATCAGTTTTATCTTAATCATCTCAGGTTTTAATTATTCAAGGTTTAAACACCGATCCACCGGCAAAGATTAAACATATTGTAATTGACTTACCATAGGCCCATCCTATACAAATGCACTCAAAAATGGCCACAAAGAGAAGACACATGCCACTTGAAGCATATGCATCGAAGAGCTGGAAAACGTACATTCCTCCCTTCGAACAGAAAGAAAACAGTTTAGTATTTCATTTTGCTGGAAAATGCTTACATAGTTTTGCTACTGTATATTTGATAATTGCTCTGCAGAAATTCTAAGCTTTGCCTGGAACTGTCTCACTGAATATAACTTAAGTTGACTGTAATCTAAATTTACATCATTGAAAAACAACAGTAGTCAACAGTGGACCAATAAATGTAAATCAATACAATAAATGTCTGTTCAAAAGATTGATCTTATGTGGAACAAAAGAATTAACTGGTATCTGAGGAAACATTTTCTTCCTTATAACACTCATGATTTCATAATATCCAAGTTATTTCAATTTGAAAACATAGAAAGGTCAGGTCGATTTTTGTTCTGGGTGGGGAGGTGTTAGGTGGGATGTTGGTGGGACTTCCAAACAATTCATTTCAATAAGAATCCTGAGATGCCATTGCATTTGAGTTCCTCGTGGTTCCACAATAAAATTGTTAGAAAAGAACTTACCGAAGTATTTTTGCTGCAGCTTCTAGCAGTCCCTTTCAGGACCAATGTTTACACCACTGCATGCTGAGTTCCACCTAGCTGGGTTTGGGAAGCCCACCCACAGTCCTTTTGGACACTAAACCTGCATTGCAGTTGTTTGCATGCCACAGGATCCCGATGTGTGTAAATCCATAAGATTCCCACCTAATCTGGGTAGGATGCCAGACACATATTATTTGACTAGCTACAAAACTGTGGTGGGTGTTAACTGCAGCTGCTCAGTAATTTCTTCCCACTGCTGTCAAAAACCATCATAAAATGGGGTGATAATGAGACCAAATTGGCTCCTGTGATTTTCTCCTGGTATCTTCCTGTTCAGCTAAGAAATGGGAAAATAACAGAGATAAATGGCCCCCTGCAATGTTGTACATTGATCTTTTAAGGTTGCCCATTTGAATTGGTTAATTTACTTTTTAAACTGCTCCTGCCCTGTGTCTTAAACACACAGCCAATCATGGAGGAAGCAGGTCACTCCGTAGCTTCCAAATCTTATTGTGACCCTTGGAATAAGATGCAGCCCAAGAGACATGCATCCAGTGTCGTTGACAAAGTATTACCTTTTTTTTCCTGTGGCAGCCCTTCCAGGGAGAATCTATTTAAGAGGAGCAGAGTATAATGTATTCTGTAGTAGAAAAAGTAATTTCTTTAGAATAAGTAAATCTTTTTTGGGTTCCTTAAAGAATAACTTAGAATATGATAAAGCTAATTATAGCTTGCTCATGCAGCCTACTCCTCTTATTTGGAGGTGATTAATCAAATATTTTAACTGTGAATCAGGATTAGACTGTTGACAACATTTTGTTCTGAACAATTCAATGGGAGTTTGATCTGCAATATCATTTCCTGTATTATAAACCTAACATGGCAAAATGCAATAGAAATGAACTTTGTATTCAAAAATAACAGTATCCATGAATTAGTGTAGAAAATTAAGTGGAATAGGCTACATTGCAACCAGGTTAGATTGTTTGTCTCCACTGGGACTTTACTGCAAAACACAGGATAGAGGCAAGTACTTCTACATGACAAGGTCACTCTGTAAGCTTCTCGGCCTCATATTGTGGTACTGTCACAAAACACTAAACAGCTTCCTAATCCTCCAATAGAGGTGGCATGAAGCACATTCTCATTATGACCTCATGCATGCTCCCTCCATGATGGCATAAGTAAAATAATATTGTGTCTCTAGGTCTATTTTATATTTGAATATGGGGGCTTAAGACATGCTTGCAGCTTCCACTGCAATATTAAGTTGGCCTGAATGAAGTTAATGACATACTGAGTGCTTTCAGAAATATTGTCTGTGACCTCAACAGACTGTCCCTAATCAGAACCGTGTGTGGCCACAAGTAACAAGGTAGGTGTTTAAAATGTACTTACCTGAATGTTGAGCTGGGAACTCTATATTCAATCATGAAGTCCACTGTCAGCCACTACTTCACACACCCTCACTTTCACTCTGCAAGATCACAACCCCTATTGATACCTATCTCTGCTCTCTTCATTCCTGGTCTCTGCCACTAGCCATTCTTCCCAATCACTGCTCTCCAGCTCCTTCCAGCCACCAACATTCTCCTGACTGGATTTTCCAACATTTCAACTGTAATCGATTGGATATTCCCCAGGCAGACCCTTACCTCCTCCTGCGCTGTTTTCCAGTCTCCTTTAAGAACTCACCTGAGGGCTGCTGCTGGGTTCTGGGTGGCCCAATTCCTCACGGGTGGCAAACAGCCTATTCTGTGTCCAGAGGTCACCAGGTCAATGATGACTATGATGATCAGATTCTGTGTATTATCAGATTCTCATTCAGGGCCTTTTTTTTGTTGCTTCAATTTTCCTAACATATATTTTAATAGTTTGTAGCTCTTTTTTCTCTATTGTATATCCAAAGAAACTGTCTCAATATCACCAATTATGAATGATCTCATACCCAAATGGCAGTTAAATCATTATATTATTACTTTGAATAACATCTTATGGAACACACTAAATAAAACATGTTAGTGAAATCACTCAGTTTGTGGAGACTGGAACTTGTAAATTGATCTTCAGAAACACGGTTAGATTGACACATCAGATTAGAGAATATAATTAACTTCATTGCTTTTCAAATTTGATTGACTCAACTTATACCCATTCAATTTTTGTCATATCAATATCTGGTACTTTGAAAGGAAAGTACAATTTGTTCTGCATTTTGCTATTTTTCTTTGCAACGATACTGATAATTCCAGCATGAAAACTGTTTTTCAGAACTTCTGTGCTCCTCAACTCTCATAGCTGCTCCTTAGGCCAGGATCTGAATAGATTTATTAAATTTACCTTACACTTTTCTCTAAATCCCTGATCTTGGTCACAACATTCTACTTACACTGTTTTTCACTGACCTAATTGAGGTATACAAGATAATGAGAGGCATAGATAGAGTTGATAGCCAGAGACTATTTCCCAGGGCAGAAATGGCTAGCACGAGGGGTCATAGTTTTAAGCTGGTTGGTGGAAAGTATAGAGGGGATGTCAGAGGCAGGTTCTTTATGCAGAGAGTTGTGAGAGCATGGAATGCGTTGCCAGCAGCAGTTGTGGAAGCAAGGTCATTTGGGTCATTTAAGAGACTGCTGGACATGTATATGGTCACAGAAATTTGAGGGTGCATACATGAGGATCAATGGTCGGCACAACATTGTGGGCTGAAGGGCCTGTTCTGTGCTGTACTGTTCTATGTTCTATGTTCTTCTGGCATGCTCCGCCAACTTTTCAGGACAGATCTGCTCATCTCTGGATGAATCTCTGATGACTCCTGGTCAAGTCTTTATACCCCCTTGGCTAACAGAGGATAAGGAGGAACCAATCCATTGTTTTTGACAATGTTGCACTGTCCTAATCTCTGCCATGACTGTACAGTTGAAAATCCTTTCTGTCCATTATGTGTTGGATATGAGCCCATTCTTTTTCTATATCCCTATTATCTTTCCTTTCTCTTACCAAAAAGTTCAGGCCACCTCTGATATTGCTCCTTTTAAAGAATTTTGTTGTCTCAAATACATATTCCAAACTATTTCTACTTTCATGCCTTTTTTGCTCACCAGACCATATCCATCTTTGAGTTTTTCTTGGCATTCTTCAAAGGGTTTAAGATACCCACTGCTGCCTTCTAATTAGCAACAATGCCCTCCAGCCAAACTTGTCTCTCACTTCCATCCAAGCTTAACACTCATACTCACTAATCACAAGAACCTCCGCTCTGCATCTTCGCTTGGCCACACTTTCTGTCATCAAAGGTGCTGTCATGGTGGTGTGATGCCCTTCATTAAATCATAATTGTGTCTCCTCCTAACTTCTCCTGGGACCTTCAACATCTTTGAGAACTCTACCTGGTTTATCCTTCCTGCTTCTCCTTTAAAATCCTTGGTGTCTAAAGTAACCTTCCATGCCTTACGCTGATTTTCTGATAGTTATTCTTTCAATTATCATCACTGAAGCAAGAATGCTGAGTGACTGCTCACCCTCTGATTTCAGTCTCCCATTCAGATCTTCATTGTTCCTGCTTTCCCTAAAAATTCCCCATTTTGTATAAATTGTGGATCCTTAAATTTGTCTGCTTCTCCTTTGTCTACTTAGCCTCTCTAACTCCATATTCTCTCTTCTGACTCTTCTGAAAACATACTTCTTACCAAGCTGCTAATCACCCTTCGATTAAAGTCATCTTTAGCGCAGTATCCATTTATATTTCATTTATGCTTTTATGAAGCATTTCTCATAAAATAAAATGTTATTTTCTGCAGTTGCTTTTATACAATAAAATTAAAATCAGTTGCTCTAATTGATACAATCTGTAAATGATTTGAAGGGTGTTCACCTTAACATATTCTTAACATAAAAATCTAAAACATGAACAAAAAGCTTCAGGTTAATTAGCTTACCTCTGTTACCATTATTAATCCAATCAAATATGACACAATTGCAATAATGCAAATCAGCTGTTCTCTTCTGTATCCTACACGGAATACCTTAGGATACATGTCTATTATAGCTGTTACCAGACTTTCCATGCAGACAAACTACAAGAAAAGAGTGACAATACTGAAATTCATGGTTATATTGTGTACGCAAAATTACATAATATACAGCATCAAACCAGTGAAATGCCAATGAACCTCATGGCTAATTGTATCACAACTCTTGAGTATTTTATGCCTTGGAATTAGAAGGATGTAATCACTGTTCCACATAAAATAATTAAGTGAATAAACAGGGAAGCAACACAGGAAGTTATTTTTCTGCTGGGAGCTCCAAAACAAGGAAGCAAAACCCCAGAAGACAGTAGGATGATTAGGTTGACAATTTTTGAATGGGCGCTGTAAGTTAAAGAAAAAGAGTTGGAAATGATACAGGATATCAAGATGAGCAAATGTAAGAAATAGAAAGACCATTCAGAAATGCTGGAGAGAAGGTAGCTAGTAGTTGATCTTGGAACAGGTACGACAAATTTCCTCAATAGATGGGGAACCAGTGAAGTGAGAACTCAAAGGCAACTCTGCATGAGTTGATACCACAAAAATAAATGAATAAAACTGACTCAGTATTTTGCTATTAATTAATCTTTGAAAACACCTCACTATGTACTTTCAAAAAGACATTCTTTAATTTCACAGTTACCTTAGCAATTCTAAAACAAAGCTATCAGTGTGGTACATAACTATCAACATGAAATCACATAGTAATAACTTAATAAACTCGGTCAGCATTTCATTAACTTGGCTCTTAATTTCAACAACAGTTTCATAATTATTTATTGCTTAAATTATTGACTAATTTAACAGCAAGTGTAAGAATGAAAGTAACAAATGTAAGGAAAAACAGATTGTCTCTAAAATGGAAGAACAGTCATGAAAGAGATATTGAAATGGGGTAAGAAAATTGACTGTGCAAAACTAACATGGAAAGGCTGATGAAATACTTTGAATAAATGCACATTTTAAAAAATTGTTAAATTTGTAAGGAATGGAATAATTGAAGGCATGTAAAATATGAGCTAATGAACGATTATTGTGGAAGACCTACTGCGATTTATCTTTGAATGTGGCTGCTGCTAAATGCAAAAATCCTGGGTCGTACCCACCACATAAACTGAGCTTGGCCTCCCTGATTTAGCTCCTACCTTCAGACATGTCTGACTTGTATGGCCTTACCAGGCTTTACAGTGCTGACAGCATAGCATCTCTCAGGGTCACAATATCCTTTAAATCAAGCTGTAATCCTAGTGAGGGCAGACAAACGATAGCCTGGGAATGTAGGAGGCACTGCAGCAAGGTAAATCACCTCAGGCAGAGATTCCAACAGGTACCAGCAGTTTATGACAAAGCTCCATGGGTTGCCTCCGATTGATTTACAAAAGCCTCCAACACTGTCATTTATGTGTTCCAAATTACAATTAAAGTCACCATAGATCCAAACTTTAAAATTAAGGATTCTTACAGACACACACGCAGCAAATGGGACAGTGTTTAGGTAATATTCAGAATTCAAAGAAATTCTGAAGAAAATCTGAAATATCAGACCTGAAATGTTAACTCTGTTTCTCACCACAGTTGCTGCCAGACCTGTTGACTTTCGCTGGCATTCTCTGTGTTTGTTTCATATTTCCAGCATTTGCAGATCAAAGTGAAATATCTGGTGTTCACTTACATGACCTTGTGTAATCAATAACTTTTGGAGAAGCTATATTTGATTATTTTGAGAGACAAGCTGACATTAGGTGCCTTTGGGAGGGGGAGGGAGTGGGTGGATGCTCTTCAGAGGTCCAATATGAACTCAATAGGCTGAATAGCCCGCTTCCACACTAGGGATTGTATGATTCTCTGTCTGGGTACCAAACTGAGGATATTTTAATCGGCCTGTGATCGACAACAATGTGACATCATTGCCAAAAAACAAAATAACTTGAGAAAGTCACCTCATTCCACCCTTGTTGTTTACGTTTGTTCCTTTTTGCTTATGTTTTCTACCCATGATATTTATGCAAAGTCTTGACTGTCCCATATATAGTTGAATGTGTGCACACTTGGGTTAAGAGGGGGTATAGTTTAAGTTTGTATAGTGATAGTCCATAATTCATTTTGTCAATTGCTAAAGGATAAGTTCTATTTATTGGTGGAACCTACTATAAGTCTTTTTTTTTGAAATGATGGACAAATTCAGGTAAACGTATCAACATAGTGTTTCGATGATTATTTACACATTTGTGAAAGCTCACAGAATAGTGGAGCTGGATGCACTTTCCATCTAAGTCATAATGCTGTGCAAAGCTAAAGAGGAAAAATGTGAGGTACCTGTCCAATTAAATTCTGCCAGAGTCTAGTGACTGAGTATGATGTTTTCACTCTAAGACAATCAAACTCAAGGAAGGAAGTATGGAAGACTGACTCCTCAGTGTTGTGCTCTAAGGAGGCAACCATGGCCAATAATATGTTTAATTCTCACATATAACTGAGGACTGCTAAATGAGGGACAAGAACAAACCTGAGGATAACATTTGCATTAATATGACGATGGGAGAAGTGGGGGGGGGGGGATCTACATGCCTGTGATCATCCAGAGATGAAAACCATGTTGTCATAAACTAATATGCAGTCATTGGCTGTTCACATTATTTAAAGCAAGGTAAACTGTGGCAAAATGTCATCTGAACTTTTCTCTTTCAGCTTCCAGCTATCTCTGCTCTGATATCATCGCCAATTAGCCTCTTATATTACATCAATGAGCAGATATCTGGAACATTTAAACAACACTGCAGATGACTTTCCCGATGAAGAGATGGGAAAAGGTGAGGGGAGGCAAAGGAAGCCAGTGTAAACCAAAAAAAAATTAACTAAGCAGTAACTGTATGTGGCAGTGCTGCACAATATTACCATGGACATTGGCTTCACCATATACCAGGATAAAGATCAGAAATGATGGTCTGAAGCAGCTGATAGTGAGAGACCAGCCAGCATTGTTTGTTTCTCATTCTGAGCTCTGCTGATTGCTTCACTAGTTTAGTTTTGGCTCAGAATTGAATATGTTCTGGTTGTTTCACCTTTAACAAGCGGCTCTTATTTTCCCTTGGCATAAGACAATGATGACAAAATAAGATGACTCTATTCAATGGTTGTGGTATTTGCATTCATTGCGTTTTTATTCAGTGTATGCATAAATTTCAAAATAAATTGCCTTGTTCGCCAGTCCTTATTAAAAGAGAGCATACGGAGTTGTTAGTTTAGATGAATTATGGCCCTCAACCGAGAGGTCTGCGGGCATACAACTGCAAAAAAGCATTGTGTATGTAGGGGATAGATGATCAATGCTTTTTTGAAAACAGGTTTTCAGCCACTACATGATGGTGTTAAACTGTCAGTTGCAGGAGTGGTAACTGTCTGCTTTTCTCCACTTATATCACTGCTGGAGAGCACTAAGTTCACTGAGTGTAAAACACAGGTTGTCTGGGAGCTATCTTGATCCCTTGGTCAGAGTTAGCTGGTCCCCAACAATGTGAAACAAACCTATTTTACTTCTTGCACTTTCAAGTGAGAATTATCCAGAGCAGCAGAGACAGGCTCGTTGATCAATACTTGCTAATCCACGTATCAACCGTGTTGATGTCTCCTCAGTAACTAATTCCAGCTCACCCTACAGTTTGTCCAAATGACAAAAACTACCTTGCACAACTGTACTTTATGAAGATGAACGATTCTTCAACATGAACTAAGGAGTCTGGCACTAAGTTAGGATTCTGATTGGCAGGTTGTGAATAGACACTGTGTCCATCCAAGATAATGCCATTAGCTAAGAACAGGCATGGTCAGGAGCTCAAATCAAAACTGAATATGCCATGATTACATTTAACCATTATCCCCAGACAGAGCAGAAATTCTGTACATAATCAATCTATTTCCTCACTTTCCTGAATCTTCTTTCTTTCTCTAGGCCTGAACCGTATTTGGTTGTTTCAGTTATGAGAAAGGTCCTTAACTTCATTATGATTCTGGTCAACAACAAGGAAGGTCATATTTTCAATTCTGGAAAAGTCATTATTGATTTGACTGACAAACTGTGTTGAGATTGATGCATAAGGGCATCAATTTAGTTTGATGCTCTTGCCATTTATTTATGCATTAAGTATTTTGTAATCATCAGTCAAAATTTATATATGCAGGGAGGCACCCATTTTACATGTGATCCTTTCTAAACTTTGGAAGGAAATGAGCTGTTTGAACAATTTCAATAATACCTCATTATTAAAACGTATTATGCAGACGTACTTTGAAATTTACGATATAATATACTAATTCGTAAGTTAAAATAGATTTTTAAAAAAACTCAACTTGCAACAAAAAAAAATCAGAGATTACATTTGAAAATTCTTGGATTCACAAATAAGCTATGTTGCCAGCAGAGTCCCCTGTCAAATAGTGTGATTGATGACCTGATTGTAAAGTCCGATAGTAACACACTGCTTATTATAGTTTAATTACACTAGATTGTCAAAGCATTTATACATTCATTTACGTGAAATTAAGTTCATGTTTATTTTACCTGACTGTCCAGTCCAAGGAAAATGAGCATCAAAAAGAAAAGAACAGCCCACAGTGGTGCAAGAGGCATCATTGTGACAGCTTTCGGATAAGCAATAAATGTCAGACCAGGACCTAAAGATAAAGATCAAGGTATTATCAATAATATCAAATATTCCCTGGATTGAGAGAAATTTTCAGACAGTCACCCATCTTTCAAATTCTGAAGGATAGTACTATGATGAGTTGAGACCAGACATTAGAGATTTAAGCAGGGAATGAAATGACAAGACGTGGCTTAGTCAAATGCCATTGCTATCTGTTTCAGTTGATGTATTAGGAAAAGTTCAGTAGATTGTACCTACGTACACAGAGTTATAGAGACATACAGTCATACAGCATGGAAACAGACGCTTCAGTCAAACGAGTCCATGCCAACCATGTTCATAAACTGGTCCCACCTGCCTGTGCTTGGCCCATTTGCCTCCAAACCTTTCCTATTCATGAACTTACCCAAATGTCTTAAAACATACAACACTCTGGGGGAGATTAATAGGGTGGATGCAGACAGATGTTTCCCTTTATGAGGGAATCTAAAGCTAGGAAATACAGTTTCAAATTAAGTGATCTCCATTTCAGACAGAGATGAGGAGGAATTTCCTTTCTCATAGAGACAATAATCTTGGAATGCTATATCCCATAGTTCAGTGGAGGCTGGAATATTAAATCTATTCAAAACTGAGTTTTGATGGATTAGTGATCTACAAGGGAGGCAAAGGTGAGCTTGCAGGAAGCAGGAGTTAAAATCAGAGCAGCCATGATCTTATTGAATGGCAGAGCAGGCTCAAAGGCCCAAATGGCAGAATTAGAGAACCTCCAAGTTGAAGACTTATGAAGAAAGCATCAAGATTAGAACGCATTTTTACAGACTGTTTATCGGTTGCCACAGAATGTATAAGTGCTTTCTAACCAATACCATTTCACGACACCTTTTTATATACACACCTTAAAAGTTATCTTAGGTAGTGTCCCTACCTCTCAGCCAGGAAGCCCAGGTCCAAGTCCTACCTGCCATGTCCTACCTGCAGGTCACTTAAAAAAATCCACATCTAACTAGTTATTTTAAGAAACTTGTTCATAGGTGTTATGACATATTGCAGGAGGAGGTGGGTCTTGAACATGGTCCTCCTAGCTTAGAAGTAGGGTCATTATCACTGTGCCTCAAGTCAGTTTAGATACAAATCTAAGTAGCTTTTTTATTTGAGCAGGAGAATGGCTGGCGAGTCCAGAATTTATTGTCCATCAATAATTGTTCGGAGAGCAGTTAACGTCCAACATTGTGCTGTGGGTTTGGGCCAGACTGGGTGTGGGTGCTACATTTATGTTCCTAAATGATTTTAGTGAACCAGATAGATTTTTATAACAAATGACTGTAGTTACACTGTTTTCATGAAGTTAGCTCATTTTAAATTCCAGACTTTTATTGAATTCAAATTTCAATATCCGCTTTGGCAGGATTTGAACCTACTTTGCCAAATTAGTCTGGAGTTCCAATCCAGTGATAATCACTACTCCACACATCTAAGTACACTTTTGGCAATACATATCTAAGTAGATATTTTTAACAAACATGTTCAGGCATTCTATGACAGGTGAGACTTGAACTCAAGTTTTCTCGCTTTAAGGTAGGGACATTATCACTGTACCACAAGAGACACCTAAACATGTCTAGGTAGTTACTTTAAAAAAACTGTGAATAACATTAGTTAGCTGGAGTACTGTGCGCAGTTCTGGTTGCCATAGCAAGCATGGAATTGCACAAGAGTAGATGCAGAAAAGATTCATCAGGATGTAGCCCGGGCTGAGGCGATTCAGCTAGGAAGAGAGGCTCAATAGGCTGAAGTTGTTTTCCTGACAGCAGGTAAAGCCGACGTCGGATGTGACTGCAGTGTGTAATTCCAAGGAGCATCAAGAGGGGAGATAGCAGAAACCTTTTCCCTTAACAGAGGGGTCATTCACCAGAAGGCACAGTTTTAAGGTAACGTAGCATGACGTTTAGAGGGGATTTTGGGAAATGTCTTTTCACTCAAGGTTTGAGTCTATCTGGAACTCACTGCCAAAAAGGGTGGTAGAGGTGGGGATCATTGTGACATTTATGAATTATTTAGACAAATACTTTCAATGCCATTGCATGCAAGGCTACGGGCCAAATGCTGGACAAGGGAATTAGAGCAGATAGCTGTTCGATGACCAGCTTGGACAGGATGGGTCAAATGGCCTTTTTCCATGCTACTAAAAACTCTGAATCCATGTTCAACATGCTATGACACACTCATGACAGGTAGGACTTGAACTCAGACCTTCTGGCTCAGAAGAAGAGATGCTACCACTGCACCATAGGAGCCCCCAAAACACATCTATGTACTTTCAACCATTCAGTATTTAACATCCATAAACATCCTTGTGTACACTTAATGCTGAGATAGATAGATTCTTGATCAGCAGAGGAATCAAAGATTACAGGGAAAGTGTATATAAGGACTGTCAGATCAGCCAAGAGCCGATTGAATGGCGGAGCAGATTTGAGAGGCCAAGGAGCCTACTCCTCTCCCTACTTCTTTTGGTCTTATGATCTTAATAGAACCAGTTAGCTATCACCTGACTTTAATAGCCTTCTCCTTCTCATTTTTGATTCTTCTCTTTTTGCTTTTATTTTCCCACATCACCTCCTTTCCCTGCTCAAAAAAATCTCAAACATTTTATCATTCTCATTGAAAGTCAGATCTACCTCTGCATAAGAGAATGGGTTTTGAGTGAATTACTAGTTTAGTCTGGGAAACTCAGACAGTGTGGACATGTTGGAGCACAGAGTCTGTTTCTGCTGTGCGTCTCTTCCATAAAATCTCACCCATAAACCAAACAGCAGATTTCTGGCAGACACTGTCTAGCCTGCAGAATGTTTTCTGCTTACAATTCACATTTCTTGTATCCTTTGCCATTCAGATAATTGGGTTTTGCTATTTAATTAACGTACATTAATGTACGAAATACAGGTTTCTTTCTATTCTGGACCTGGAACTGATTGCTTTTGTGGAAGTGAAATGTTGGGAATAGTGTTTAACATTACAAGGTGAAACATGTGCAAAAAGGATTGAATGTAAAACAAAGTGCATTTTGTTTGGGGTCAAACTTACTGCCATTATTTTACTCTGTCCCGTTTTTCCACTTTATCAATAGGAAGTGAAACGGTCTTTTCCAATCGATATCAATGACTTGCAACCAAATTGACGATTGTATGCAGTTCTGCAGCATGACACACATGCTGCCATAGATGACCCATGCCCCTTTCATGCCTTCCATGTCACTTCTTTATGACATCAATGACCCATCCCACCTTCAAAATAATCTTGTTGGGGGATACAACAGAAAAATAGCTCATGGTATTAGTGAGATAATGCACCTTAAACACTTCTGAAACAGTGAAGAGGCTAATCATTTCGAATAAATGGTTACAAGTTTATGAATCAAGTTCTGGAGTGCACAAAGCTTTATACAAGTGTGAGCACTGCAAATTCATCAAGATCCTTTCACTGGAGTCATGGGGGAACAGAAAGATATTTTTATGGCTCTGCAGGTTGACCACAAACAACCCTCAAGGCAATACATCATGGCTTGTTTTGAACAGATGCTCTTGGAACTAAAGGCAAGACCTGAAAAAACTTTCTGGATTGAACCCCAAGGTATAGCAACTATATTACTGTAAAGTAGCAGCAGGCCATATTGATGCAAACGATAGATATTGTAACAGAGAGTGCAATCACAGAGACAAATGTTAATAAGGTCGCAAGGAGGAATAATGCAAACTGCACAACACATGTCATAATCACAAAGTCAGTGTGGTGCCATAAGATATTTATGTTGACCAAATCATCAGCTAAATCAGTTTTGCATAATAGTCAATCTCTCCACAGCAAATCATTTACAAAATGGCAATTGTGGTGGTAATAGGCAAGAGGTTGGGAATGAGCAGCAAGTGTTATGTAATGTACAGTACAATTTAGCATATAGTTAATATGCTAAAAGTGTATCCACAGTGAGTAGAAAAATCTAATATGGCATATAACAGTGATGCAGTGACTAAAATGCATGCCCCTTGTATCATATGTCCAGCAGAACAAGGACAATTGCTTTAGCACGTCATATGTCTCAATGGATATATTCTCTACTGCAATACAGTACAGTGGTTTGAAATTCCTTCAAATGAGATAGTCCAGTTTTGCCTCTTTAAAAAAATCTCAGCTTGCTCGTGATTTCAAAAGTAACTAAGGATCTGCTTGTTTGCATACCCACTGACCTAGACGTTGGTGTAAAACATACATAAAATGGATGCAAGCAACTGAACGAGCAGAAGATTCCTATGTAGTCTTTAAGAAACAGTACTGCCTACATTTATCAAGCAGCAGACTGGTCAGTGAGAGTATTTCAGGCAAGTATGAGAGCGACATTTGTCTTTGCGCTTCCCTCTAATAACTTCACAGCTTACTTTAACAACGCTTTTACTATCTACATGTAGATTTCCAGCCGTGCAGGGGCCCGGAGGTTATAGCACCAAGCCAGAATAAAAAGAAGAAATTGTTTCCCTCTATCAGAGCTTTAAATCCTCCTCAATGAAATCAGAATCATAAGGCATGTGTTACATAAAGGGTCTGAAAGTGTTAACCCAAAGGAATTCCTCAACCACTGTTCAGTATGATCATATCACAGGGAC
This sequence comes from Stegostoma tigrinum, assembly GCF_030684315.1. Taxonomy (NCBI): domain Eukaryota; kingdom Metazoa; phylum Chordata; class Chondrichthyes; order Orectolobiformes; family Stegostomatidae; genus Stegostoma; species Stegostoma tigrinum. Next base: position 23,463,900 of record NC_081364.1, on the reverse strand, counting down.
ATGATGCGAGAGCAGGTTAAAAACTCAAAGATCTACCATTCAGGCCCTTGTCATTGTCTCTGCAATAATGTCACTCATAAATGTGACTTTACATAATTGCTATCATGCAATAGCCAATGTCTTGCTTAAAACAACAGCCTCTTCTCATTAGACTGCAGAGTGAATTTCCTCTACCACCCTATACCAGGCAGGCCTTATGGATCAGGAATGAGCAAGTAAACCAGATAGCTCAGACAACATACTGCCTACTAGGAAGAGATACCACAAGCTGTCCAAAAAGATGACCCATACTGCCTAGAAGGTTATACTGGCACTGAGCCACAACAAGTTCAGTGGTCTCGCCAAAACTGGCAAGGTAACACACTAGGTACTCTCTACGTTACTTGCTTGCCTACTTTGGGCACCAGCACACATAACCCTTCTTAAACTAACACTTACACAACCAACTCTTCACACGGTTCTATGCTAATGATGACTTTAATTTAATATCCTTTACTTTTTAAAAGAGGCATGCATTTATATGGTGCATTTCACAACAGTTGGAGAGTTCAAAGAATTTATAGCCACTTTTGAAGTGCAGTCAAGTTGCAGGAAATATACTGGTCAATTTCAACACAACAAATACGCACTAAGAGCAATGTGACAATAACCAGATAAGCTATTAACAGAGGGATTTATATCAACAAAGACACTGGAAGAATTCACATAAATACAGAAAGTGCTGGAGAAATTCTAAGTCTGTCTGCATCTGTACAGAAAGAAGCATAGCTATTGGAATCCAACTGCTGAGTCAAATTGAACTGAAAATGTTAACTCTGCTTTTCTCTCTCCACTGATGATGCCAGACTCACTGAGTTTCTCAAGCACTTTGTTTTGATTTCAGATTTTTTATTCATTCATGAGATGAGAGCATCGCTGGCGAGGCAGCATTTATTGCCAATCCCCAATTGCCCAGAGGGCAGTTCAAGGTCAACCACATTGCTGTGGATCTGGATTCACGTGTAAGCACAGACCAGGTAAGGACGGCAGCTTCCTTTCCTAAAGGACATTAGTGAACCAGATGGGTTTTTCCCGATAATCAACAATGGATTCACAGTCATCATTAGATTTTTAATTCCAGATGTTAACTGAATTCAAAATCCACCATCTACCATGGCAGGATTTGAACCTGGGTCCCCAGAACACTAACTGGGTCTCTGGATTAACAGTCCAGCAATACCACTAGGGCATTACCTCCCCTTACTTCTAGTGTCTATAGTACTTTGCTTTTATTCACTGGGAAGAACTCCCCTGCTTTTCCTCAGATTCATGCCACTGGATCTATTAATCTCACTCAGGTAGGCAGATGGGGGCTGTAGTTAATGTCTTATCTAAAAGATGGCACCTCTGACAATGCAGCTTTCTCTTGGTACTGTGCTGGAATTTTGTGCTCTATCTCTAAGCGCAACTTGAACCTTGTAATTCACAGGCAAAAGCACTACCCATTGAGCTACAGCTTCATCCTTTTGATAAACTTGTACCCTTTGACATGGTTTCACAATTCTTCTTCAGTGCCTCTCTGTTGCCCAGCTAAGCACACAGTGCTTGTTTGTTACCTCTCATCTCTAGAGAACCATCTGCGAAGACTTACCTTCTTGTTGCAGTATTATTACCACTGCTGTCCCCCAGGGATCATTACTTTTTTCGTATTACATGTTGCCTTTGGGGAGACCACCTGAAAGCCCATTGTCAGTTTCCATGTGTACACTGATGGCATCCAACCCGAGAGATCACCATCTCTTCCAAACCCTTCACTATCTTTGATCTGTCAGACTGCCTGCCTGACAGACATCTGGTAATGGATTAGTTTTTAATATTCACTCATGGGACATGGGCATCATTGGCTGGACAGCATTTGTTACCCATCCCTAGTTGCTCTAGGGAAGGCGGTGGTGGGTGCCTCTTGAACTGTTACAGTCCACATGCTGTAGGTTGGCCTACAATGCTCTGAGGAAGGGAATTCCAGGATGAGTTGAAATTTTCTCCAAACAAATCTTGGGAAGTCTGAGGTTACTATCTTCAGTCCGCTTGGCAAACTTCATTCCCTAGCCGCCCAATGCCATCCTTTTCCCTCATGTTCAATGTTGTCCTTATGAGATATCATGAGATGAGATTATAACTGCAAATCTACAATGTCACCAAGACTACTGTAACATCAAAACAAAAACAGAAACTGCTAGTGTAGTTCTGGAGATCTGCAGGTCTGGCAGAAGATAGCAGAGTTAATGTTTCATGTCCAGCTGGCCCAGCAGCAGAACCGGACTCCAAACATTAACTCTATTTTCTTTCTTCCTTCCTTTAAGATGTTACTCAAATCTATCTTCTTGCCTAATTAGTCAGTCATCTGTCCTAATCCCTCCTTATATTGATCGGTGTCAATTTTTCCCTTTAATAACCCCTCTCTGAAAAGTTTCATGTCATTTTACCGAAATGATACATAAATACCCCTAGTTATTGTGACTCTTCTGTTATGTTCCCTATTTGCTCAAAGCTACCTTTTTCATCAGAGGAAAATGGGGATCCTTATTACACCAATCTTGAAATGCTCAATTGTACCTATCTAAATTCAACTATTCAAATCCTTATTTTGGCAGAATTTAGTGTTGCATACTTCCTTTTCATGAATAAACAGCTGTGAAAATCAGTTATTTGGCATTTCCATGAAGCAGAGTTGAGTTATTTCATTATTCTGTCTCATCTTGTAATGAATAAAGCTGTGAGTTCTTATTTGTGGCTTCCATGGAAACGTGATTTTATTTCTGGTTTGCATCCTGACTGTACAAACAATGCTATTACTTGGTACTGCCACTGAATGGTGCAATAATTTGACTCATACATTTGTGAAGAGGTAGCTGACAGAAATCCTTTCATTGCTCTGCAGAGTATAGTATTATCCACCTTCATGGGATGGCGTTCTTTTCTAAGTTAAATGAACTGACACACAGCAAAACAACGTTCCTAGCTTATCGTCTCCCAAATTTTTTCCTGCTGCTTCTCCATTACATTCATAAAATTGGGGAAGGAGGCCATTTGGCCCATCAAGTCCACCTTCACCGTCTGAACAGCATCCCATCTCTACCCAGCCCCCTCTATTCTATCCATCCTGCACACAATGGGCAACTTAGCATGGTCAATTCACTTAACCTTCACTTCTTTGGACTATGGGAGAAAACCAGAGCACCTGGGGGAAGTCCATGCAAATATTGGCAAAATGTAAAAACGCCACACAGAGTCACCTGAGGCTAGAATTGAACCCAGGTTCCTGGCTCTGCAAGGCAGCAGTGCTGGCCACTGAGCCACCCCAATATTAAAGCATCTCAAAATCTCCCTGTTCAACGCCCTCTAACCCCAATCATTCCAGTCTTTCAGCAGCTTCCTGTTGCAGAATGAATCAAGACATCACTGAAAGAGAAAAAATGGAAACAAGAAAGTACCAGTGAGAAAAAAAAACCTTTAAAACAATTTCGATAAAACAGCTGGCACAATGGTTTTAGTAAAGTGGGAAACGATAAAATAGCAAATCAAAATGAGGAAAAGAAAGTTGGAAAGGAATAGGAAGTTTTTGTGCAGCCAATAAAAGATGGGTTTTCCTCAGAATGTCTAAAGTAATAGCTGGTCAGTGAAATCTTACACTGGTGCACCAGCAGCTGTTTAAAGTTGGGATACATGTAAGGGCAGCATAGATAGATCATTGCTTTCACCCTGCTCAGTGGTGTGGTTAACTTTGTTGCTAAGGTTTGGTAGCAAAGCTGGGACTCTGTTCTTTCTGTCAAGCCTCAAAAGGATGCAAAACAGCAGAACCTAGTAATTTAGCTGGTGTAATGTTTCCACAACCTTACTGTTGGTGGTGAAGTATTCTTTCTGCTGACGGGAATAAAATATCATCTTTCAGCCCTGGTGAGTTTTGAAGTTAATTCAGATAGAAGCTACTTCAGTAAACCTAGGAATAAACTGATGGGCAAGTGGCAAATTTAGAGCTTTGGTTTTCGGTGTTATTTAGATATCCATGCTGTCCTCCAAAATATTTCTCTAGTTTCTGTATCAAAATGCAGCACATGATGCAAATGATGAAAATTATGGTGATGGTGGAAATGTGAATCAATAAAATGTGAGTTCTGATGAAATATCATCAACCAGAAACATTAACGCTATTTCTTTATCCACAGAGGTCACCTGACCTGCTGAATGTTTTCAGCATTTTCTGTTTTTATCCAGTTGCTAACTCAGTCGGTATTGGCTGTTCCAAAACATTCTCTGTTGAGGCCAAGAATCAAAGTCAAGACTGGTTTTGCCCTGAAGACATGCAATTCTTGCTAGCAGGCCACCAAATAGTGCTGATCATGTTTTGGAACTTCATAATTTGGTCTGTCCTTCTCTCTAAGGGAAGCTAACAATGGGAGATACGTAGAGACGATGATGCTACAATTTCTCTTGACCAGCAATGCAGAATGGGGACATTGCATTGAATCTCCTACTATAGGCCCAAACTGATGATCACTTTCACTGGGCTCAACCTAACTTATTATAGTGTGGCAAGTATAACCAGCAACTGATTCAGAAAATATCCATATTGGACTGTCAGCAAGGATTGATGCCTATTCTTTACTCTCCAAGAGACAGGGCACTTGTTAAGAAGTGATGTTAAGTTAAAAACAATGGTGAGCTCAAATTTGCCTTTAACATTCTTTTGTTTTTCCAGCGTGCATCAGTTCACTATGATCAAGTCACAACAAAGGTGATTGCTTACAACTCACCTGATTCAGCTACTTCTGCTATTGGCACTCCTTGTTCAAAAGCCATGAATCCTAACACAGAGAAAATAGCAAAACCAGCAACAAAGCTGGTGCCACTGTTGAGGCAGCATAGCATTACACAATCCCTGCAAAACAGCAACAACAATAACTTAATGTTTAAAACCATGTGCGTGTTCAACAAAACCTTGTCTGTTAAACATGGAACAGTTTGGTTAATATTCACCATGATTACCTTTTTGAATTCACCTTTACACAGAAGGATATTAAAGTACTTCTTTGTTAAGAGTGATACTATTGTTTCTGCCATAAAGAAATCAGGAATAATATCTGAATCATCTCTACTCTGATAAACTCCCAAATGATTTCCTACAAATAACCTGAAACGTTAGCCAAAAGCAGCCTGACTGCACAGTTCAGTTTACTTCATTCGATAATGCAAGGCAAGATCATTTGCAAAATTTTCTAGTTTCCTGGGCATGTCATCAATGTCAAGCATCAATGACTTGTAAAGGCAATAGTTGTCTGTTACACCAGTTCAATATCTGTCAACAAGGAGAGGAACATTAGGTATGAGATGGAGGCAGCATGCTTCTGAACTGAATAAAAACAAAACTCAGGAACTGTGGATGCTGGAAATCAGAGCAAAACAGAAATGGCTGGAAAGATTCAGCAGATGTAGCAGATGTAGAGAGTTGCAGGGTTAACGTTTTTCTTCTCCTCTTCCCCCAGCCCCATGTTCAGCATATACACCAACCTTTTCCTAACTCCAATCAGTTTTGCTGAAAAGTCATTGGACCTGAAATGTTACCTCTGATTTTTCTCCACAGATCTGCTGAGGCTTCTGCATGAGGCTGCTCCCCCAATCATGAGTAGAACTTCGCCTTGGAATTCAGCATGCCTGAATGAGGCCATGTGGAGTAATCAAGAAGATGAGGCCGGAGGAGAAAGGGAAAGGAACTCTCAGGGAACTGTGTCCTTCCCAATCTCAGTGACAGCAAGGCAAGGACAGTTCTTTTCATTCTTCCATGGATATGGGTATCATTGGTAAGATCAACACTTTTTTGCCCAACCCGAAGCAAGGGTACACCCATTGATGTCTAAAATGTTCTGCCATTCTGCAGCTATTTCAAGGGCGTCCAATATGGTTGGAGAGTTGCTCAGGCACTCTGGCTGCATTTTGAGAGGGTTTATTAATTTAGTTATAAATTGGGAAGTTAGGGTGACTCAAATACAACTTAGTTGTGGTTCCAGCTTGGGTTTGCATCTCCATCCTGAGTTCTGAGAGAAGGGTCACTGGACCTAAAACATTAACTCTGATTTCACTTCACAGATGCTGCCTGATCTGCTGAACTTTTCCAGCAATTTCTGTTTTTGTAACAATAGCAAGACCCAGAGTCAGATTTTAAAGGAAGCCTTTGTTATTGTCTTTTGACTTTCTGGATCAAAGATAGCTTTACTAAAATTGAACATACTACAATTACGAACAGCAATTACAAGCCTAAATTACCTCCTGCAATGTCAGAAACAATGAAAATGTCTCTTTTATACCTGCCATCAGCATTTGCTAGCTGCTAAAACACCTGATTGGAGCATCTGATTGGCTTTTTGTATTGGAAAGCTTCAGATGTACAATGATTGTAAGATACTTTAGAATTCCTTAACATCATGAAATAAATGCAAGTTCTATCTTTCATTTTACTCCTATTATGGATACCTCTGAACCTAATAGCACCTAACATCTATCTTCAAATTCCTTTGGAGATAGATTGGAACAAAGGGTTTTAAAAAACAGCAATTCACATAATGATTGGGTTAGCGGGCATTCATAATCTTCCCAATATCTGGAATACTTGCAGAGCCAGATCAACATGAGTACGCTTTGCAGCTTACAACCTGTAATTGTAGGATATTCACACTCAGAAAAACAGCTGAATTAGCGCAGGTCTGCAAGACCCTCATGGCACTCAAAAGACATTAGGCTCTCAAGTTATCTTTTGTTCTGTGGGCTTGGCGAGTGCTTTTGAAGTATAGAACCTAACACTCTGCAGTTTGACAGTGTTGATATTAATCCTTCTGAGTAGTCACCAACTAGGAGAATTTAATAATGGCCCAGCATAACTCTGAATTGTATATTTGTTGTGATTAACCAAATAAAGGCTGGATTTGTGCTTCATATTGAGCTTAGCTTGGCATTTCTAAGGTGACCTAACTGCCCCAATTCAAATAAAATACCTGTTGCCGAATTAGCTGGAACCTGTTTCCATGACATGAAGATCTTGTTTGTTGGCACATAGTTCCACATTGTAGAAAGAAATAAAAAGCTCCAAGTTCCCACCAGATACTTTAAGATTGGGACAATAACTTACACATCTGTAGTGCCTTAGTGTTATGACATGTCTCAAGGCATTTCACTGCAGAATTCTAGAACAAAGTACGATTGTGCATCACACAATCATTACGGTGACCTCAGCTTGGTCAATGAGGTAGGTAAAGCGAGGTAGATGTGGAATTCCGAGAGCTGTTGCCAGAATTCAGATCTGCTGGGTTTTCACCCTGCACGATATAGTTAGTAAGTTTGCAGATGACACTAAAATTGGAAGCGTAGTCGACAGCGAAGAAGGTTACCTTACGGTACAAGATCTTGATCAGATGAGCCAATGGACCAGGATGTGGCAGATGGAGTTTAATTTAGATAAACCTGACGTGTTTCACTTTCGAAAGGCAAACCAGGGCAGGACTTATACACTTAATGGTAAGGTCCTGGGGAATGTTTTTGAACAAAGAGACCTCAGAGTTCAGGTTCATAGTTCCTTGAAAGTGGAGTTGCAGGCGGTTGCAATGGTGAAGGTGGTGTTTGGTATGCTTGTGCTTATTGGTCAGTGCATTGATTATAGGAGTTGGGAGGTCATGTAGCAGCTGTACACGACATTGGTTTGGTCACTTTAGGAGTAATGCGTGTAGTTGTGGTCTCCCTCTTATAGGAAGATGTTGTGAAACTAGAAAGAGTTCAGAAAGGATTTACAAGGACATTGCCACGATTGGAGGGTTTGAGCTATAGGGAGAGGCTGAATAGACTGGAGCGTTGGAGGCCGGGCGGTGTATAGAGGTTCACAAAATCATGAAGGGCATGTATAGGGTTAATAGGCAAAGTCTTTTCCTTGGGTGGGAGAGTCAAAAACTAGAGGACATAGGTTAAGGTGAGAGGGGAAAGAGAAAAAAGTGACCTAAGGGGCAACTTGTTCATGCAGAGTGTGGTGCACGTATGATATGAGCTGCTACAGGAAGTGATAGAGGCTGGTACGATTATAACATTTAAATGGCATCTGGATGAGTATATAAACAAGAAGGGATTAGAGGGATATGGGCTAAATGCTGACAAATGGGACTAGGGTTACATAGGACATCTGGTCAGCATGGATGAGTTGGACCGAAGAGTCTGCTTCCGTGCTGTACATCTCTATGACTTTGCTTGAAGTTTAAGAGAATGAGAGACACCTTTATTGAAACATATGAAATCCTAGGGGACTCGACAGGTGGATGCAGTGAGATTGTTTCCCCTTGCGAGAGAGCCTTGGACCAGGGAGCATAATCTCAGAGTTAAGGAGTCGCCCATTTAAAAGTGGTATGAAGGTGAAGTTTTTTTTTCCCCTCAGAGGGTGGTGAATCTGTGCAATTCTTTATTCCTGTTGAGGCTGGGTCATTAAGTATATTCACAGCTGAGATAGAGAGATTTAAAATCATTAACGGGAACCACGGGTTACAGGGATAAGCAGGAAAGTGGAGCTGGAGATTATCAGATCAGCCATGATCTCATTAAATGCTGAAGCAGACTCAATGGGTCAAATGGCATGCTTCTGTTCCTATATCTTTTGGCCTTGTGATTTTATCTGGCAGATTACCTGAGGCCTTGGAAACCCAATGCACATGAGTTAACAATAAAATAACTTTTAAAACTTAGACATGGAGCCCCAATAAACAAACAACATTGGTTGTTGACAAATGGATTGGTCACCTCCATTAAAAATGGCAGTGGGCCATTGATCTTTGCAAGCACCCGCCGTTTAGACCATGCTCAGTCCAACTCATCCATGCTGACCCGATATCCTATATAACCCTAGTCCCACTTGTCAGCATTTAGCCCATATCCCTCTAATCCCTTCTTGTTTATATACTCATCCAGATGCCATTTTTGTGACAGGTGGAGGACCTCTTAAATTTTTAAATCATAACCCGTTTTGGCATGTAATTTCATGCCAAATGGTCTGAGCTCCTGTTCCACACAAACAACCAGAATCAGCTTGGCTTTTTCATACAAAGTATAGCCAAGAGTCTAAAAACTCTGCCTCATCATCTGTGAATACTGGGTCACTAAACTGCCAATCAAATCAACTATTTTAATTGAGTGATATGCAAGCCAAAGCTACCATTTTGCCATTGTAACCAAATCTCCTAAGGGTTTAATGGTTGGATCTAAGAGAATTTTATAAATGGGAATCTTTTTGGAGTGTGCTAATAACCCCGATTATGTTAAAGTATAATCTTGCAGTACATAATTTGGTTTACTACGTAGTACCTCATCTAACAGATCCCAGGGTAACTTCTAACTCTGAGCCTTAACCTCTTGTGAACTAAAGCTAATTCTGCAGCAACATCTTATTAGAAATTAATGCTAAACTGTTTTTTAGGCCAGCTGGTTAAAAGCTATCTTTAAAATAAAAATGATAGGGACATTATTTGCAATTAAAAGCGTGCTGGATAAATGCTAAATTTTCAGCAATGTCTACTTTTGGCCTGTCGCACATGTCTCAGTACTTACTGTATTACTTGCATACATTGATGGAGCTCTTTGCTTTGCTCAAATCCCATTCTTCTGTTGGTCTAAATGGTGGGTGTTTGCAAAGATCAACCATGGGGAGAAATAGACTGGTCATAAGGGGAGGTGATGGCCTAGTGGTATTAACGCTGGACTGTTAATCCAGAGACTTAGACAATGTTCTGGGGACCCAGGTTCAAATCCCACCATGACAGGTGGTGGAATTTGAATTCAATGAATATCTGTAATTAAGAATCTAATGATGACCATTGCTGATCGTCAGGAAAAACCCATCTGGTCCACTAATGTCCTTTAGGGAAGGAAACTGCCATCCTTACTGGTCTGGCCTACATGTGACTCCAGATCCACAGGAATGTGGTAGACTCTTAACTTCCTCTGGGCAATTAGGAATGGGCGATAAAAGCAGTCAAGAAAGTGACACTCTCATCCCATGAATGAATAAAGGGGATAAAATGCATTTGACTTTCCAACTATCAGTAGTCAAGAATTTAAACTCAAGCTATTTATTCCCCTTCAGTGACATTGAAACCATTATTCCTGCTACATAAACCAGGAGTTGAATTCAGAAATGTCTTTGTCAGTGTGTCTCAAAGACCACAAACTTACTAAGCCATCAGGAACATAATTTAGAAATAAATTAACATGAATTATGATTCACGTTTGCATGGGCAAAAGTGTCAGACAGTTTTGTGAAGAACTGGATAAGTTCTGAAACGTTATCTAAAGTGCTTCTGCGTAGTGTTTCAGCCCAGTTGTATTCTCAATGAAAATGTAAAAGGACAGAAGGAGTAGGCTTTTTAAAATCAAATCGTGTATTGTTGAGGAGAACAATGAAATAGAATTTTAGTGTCTCTAGCTGATAAAAGAATACTGATTTGTATGAGTATAGGCTTTGTAAACTGCCTAGTGTTATATAAGGCATTGAGAATAACAATGGTTGATATCTAGCTTATATCTTGAAAGCCAAAAAAACACTTTAGCAAATCACTTTCTGGATGTGAGTTTGCTCGCTGAGCTGGAAGGTTAGTTTTCAGACGTTTCGTCACCATTCTAGGTAACATCATCAGTGAGCATCCGACGAAGCGCTGGTGTTATGTCCCGCTTTCTATTTATCTGGTTAGATTTCCTTGGGTTGGTGATGTCATTTCCTGTTCTTTTTCTCAAGGGATGGTAGATTGGCTCCAAATCAATGTGTTTGTTGATGGAGTTCCGGTTGGAATGCCATGCTTCTAGGAATTCTCGTGCATGTCTCTGTTTGGCTTGTCCTAGGATGGAGGTGTTGTCCCAATCAAAGTGGTGTCCTTCCTTATCTGTATGTAAGCATACGAGTGATAGCGGGTCATGTTGTTTTGTGGCTAGTTGATGTTCATGTATCCTGGTGGCTAGCTTTCTGCCAGTTTGTCCAATGTAGTGTTTGTCACAGTTCTTGCAAGGTATTTTGTAGATGACGTTCGTTTTATTTGTTGTCTGTATAGGGTCTTTTAAGTTCATTAGCTGCTGTTTTAGCGTGTTGGTGGGTTTGTGGGCTACCCTGATGCCAAGAGGTCCGAGTAGTCTGGCTGTCATTTCGGAAATGTCTTTGATGTAGGGGAGAGTGGTTATGGTTTCTGGGCCTGTTTTGTCTGTTTGTTTGGGTTTGTTGCTGAGAAATCGGCGGACTGTGTTCATAGGGTACCCATTCTTTTTGCATACGCTGTATAGGCTATAACAGCGTATTCAAAAAGAATGGGTACCCTATGAACACAGTCCGCCGATTCCTCAGCAATAAACCCAAACAAACAGACAAAACGGGCCCAGAAACCATAACCACTCTCCCCTACATCAAAGACATTTCCGAAATGACAGCCAGACTACTCGGACCTCTTGGCATCAGGGTAGCCCACAAACCCACCAACACGCTAAAACAGCAGCTAATGAACTTAAAAGACCCTATACAGACAACAAATAAAACGAACGTCATCTACAAAATACCTTGCAAGAACTGTGACAAACACTACATTGGATAAACTGGCAGAAAGCTAGCCACCAGGATACATGAACATCAACTAGCCACAAAACAACATGACCCACTATCACTCGTATCCTTACATACAGATAAGGAAGGACACCACTTTGATTGGGACAACACATCCATCCTAGGACAAGCCAAACAGAGATATGCACGAGAATTCCTAGAAGCATGGCATTCCAACCGGAACTCCATCAACAAACACATTGATTTGGAGCCAATCTACCATCCCTTGAGAAAAAGAACAGGAAATGACATCACCAACCCAAAGAAATCTAACCACTTAAATAGAAAGCGGGACATAACACCAGCACTTCGTCGGAGGCTCACTGATGATGTTACCTAGAATGGTGACGAAACGTCTGAAAACTAACCTTCCAGCTCAGCGAGCAAACTCACATCCAGAACCTCAACCTGAGCTACAAATCTTCTCAAAACTTGCAAATCACTTTCTTACCTGTAACAATTGTTATGATAGGGATTATAGCTTCCTAATGCAGTCAAACATCCAAGGCAAATTGCATATGAGAAGAAAATCTGGGTGCCAGCATCCAGCCAGACCTGCCAAAAAACAAGATGACTTGTCAATATTCTTCCACACTGGATGGATTGTAATTTGGTATTCTGTTTTGTAGTTTGGCTAAAACAGAATACCAAATTAAACCATCATCTTTTAACATTATCAAGGCATTAATGAAAGAATAAATGCTTTGGCTCCTCTAGATCCCAGAAGGAAAGCTCTTGTCTCCTCTCAACTGCTTCCCAACTGTGACTCCTATCTTGAACAAAGAACAAAGAACAATTCAGCACAGAACAGGCCCTTTGGCCCTCTAAGCCTGCAGTAACACATTTTGCCCTTCCATACTAAAACTTAAGGGCTCATCTAACTTAAAAATGTTTTAAGATGTACAATACTTGTTTCTTTTTAATAGCAACCAGGTTTAGGAATTCAATACTCCCTTCCCTGAGATCTTTAATACACTGTATGCGCAAGATGGTGCAGGAATTGAAACCCACCACTTTCTTGTGTTGGGGCACAAGCTCCAGACCATGCAAATGTCTGCCACTTCCCTTCTGTTTCTGGCATTCATTTGCGAAGTCAGCTGCCAATATGAAATTGAAGCCTACCAGATTAAATTATCTAGGGGTCATTTCTGAAGCAATAGGTGGGTCTTGAACACACTTTGTAACTGGGGTCAGGAACTAAATCACTGAAGTTGTGACCTGTTCCTGCCTAGGAACAATGGCATAGCCCACTCAACCTGAGAACAGCATTTCCTTATTGCCCTAGATCCTACTTATTGGGCCCAGATATATCGACCTGCCCAGGGCCTGGCACTTAACCCATCTGTCTTGAATGTCTGCATTCCATTTAGTGTAGGGATTGAAATAATTGCACAGAGGTTGGGTCCTGTCACCGAGTCACCATTTATCTACTAGGACAATACACAGGCTGTGGCCAGCTAGCTTGGCGTGAATCGTTAACTGAAGAAATTCTAATCTCCGGATTATATTAGTCAGCCAAGCCTTCCTGGTTGGCCCGGGTTAACAACGTTGCCCACAAGATCCACCTGGTTTCAATCACTACATAAACCATCCTCACCAAGTGCGGGGATGTAGGTCTTGTCCTTTGTTTGTGGCTCCTCTGCAACGTTTTTGCCCCAGGTCCAGTTCCTCTGATTAGGACTTGGATGTAGGTGAGGCATACCAGACAGTGGACTGTCTCTTGCATCTGGAACATCTTGGGAGAGTTCCTTTCTCTTCTTCCAGTGGCAACAGTATGGAGGCTGCATCCATCTCAGACTCTGAGGTTTCCTTGACACTAGATGTAGAGACAGCACCTGCAGTTTCTGCCAGGCTTTCTGGCTGTTCTAATAGACCAGATATGTTCTACTCTTGCCCCATTTGTGATCTAACAGCTTTCAGGTGATCCACATGTTTGTTCAGGACTGTATCACCTACCCGAACTTTAAGTGACAGGACCTGACTTTGCCTCGAGCCCGTACAGGGACATTTCCATGGTTCCAGTACCAAATTTTGTCTCCAGAATTAAAGTGTCTCTCTTGCTAAGTGGATACACATGGCTGGCACTGGTGTTCCTGCTGCCGTTTCACTCTCCCCCCCCCCCCCCCCCCCCCCACCCCCATTCCCCACCCCAAGGTCTGGGAATATCAGGTTTAGCCTGGTGCAGAGTCTTCTCCCCATTAGCAACTCTGCTGGAGCTATCCCTGTTGTTGCATGCAGGTGGTCCTTTAATCAAACAGGAACCAGGACATTTTGGAATCAATTGACACTGTAGGCTGCTTCTTTCTGTTAGACCATCAGGCAACGTGTGTTAGGGTGCTGTCATTATGCACCAAATAAAACTGATAGGACCTCAGGATTAGTGGAGGTTTGGGGTTGTAATATTCTTTAACCAACTCTGTCAACTCTTGCAAGGTTTAGGCATCTGGTGCTTCTAGGAAAGTTAAGCCCCTTATAACCGAAAATGCTGTTCGCCCACATGCAGTTAGAAGACTACTCATTGCTTTACAGCTCTCCCAATATCATTTACCCAGAAAAAAACCTGCATTCTTTCCATCTCCAGTGCCCTGTCTTTGACAGCAGGGTCAAATGAATCAAGCTTCCTAAATAGTGCCATGATGCCTGCAAGATGACAGTTGCAAGCGAATGTTCTTCAGGCACATCCTGTTTTCTCCTGTTGCCACTGAAGTAACTGCACAGAGTTGGGATCCCATCGCCAAATCACCTCTTATTTACTGGTGCAAGTACACCAGCCGCGAACAGCCAGCTCGGAGTCAATCCTCATCTGAGAAGATTCTAATCTCCTGGTTATGTTGGTCAGCCAGGGCTTTCCTGATTGGGGTGATTAGCTTGGGCCAATCAAGAACCTCAGTCATTGAGGTCCACCTGGTCCCAACCATTACAGAGACCCTTAATACTGTTAGGGAAAGGATCAGCATATTGACCCAGCAACACTGAAAGAATGGTGATATATTTCCATGTCAGGATGGTTTGTAGTTTGGAGGAAAACTTGCATGTGGTGGCGGTGGTGGTCCATGCATTCATTGCCTTTGTTCTTCTAGATGGAAGTTGCCATGGATTTAGAAGGAACTGTTTAAGGAACCTTGGTGAATTTCTGCAGTCCATTTTGTAGATTGTACACACTGCTGCTACTAAGCATTGGTGGTTCAGGGCATGAATGTGGATACGGAGCCAATCAAGTGAGCTGCTTTGCCTCAGATGGAATTGTGCTTCTTCAATGTTGTTGGAGCTGCATGGATCCAGGCAAGTGGAGGGTTTTCCAGCATAAACGTCACTTGTGCTTTTTGAAGGCAGGAGGTGAATTACTCACTTCAACCTTTGACCGTCTTTTATAGCTACTGTAGTCACATGACTGCTCCAGTTGAATTTCTGGAAGTGTTTATAGTGAGAGATTCAGTGATGGCAATGCCATTGAATGGCAAGGGGCTGCAGTTAAATTCTGTCTTGTTGGAGCTGGTCTTTGCCTTACACTTGTATGGCACAAATGTTACTTGGATATTGTTCAGGTCTTGCTGCCTCTTTACAGAGTGCTTCAGTACTTGTGGAGTCATGAATTGTGTTAAATATTCTGCAATCACCAGCGAACATCCCTACTTCTGACCTTCTGATGGATTGTCATTGGTCATTGTTGAAGCAGTTGAAGATGATTGGGCCTAGGGCACTATCCAGAAGAACCGCTACAGAAATGTCCTGAAGCTGAGACATCTGCAGGAGTCTGTGGTTTTCAGCAGAGGTTTGAGCTGGTGACAGGAGAAATCATCGCATCCAGTGGGAATGTGGAGGACTCACAGAACATTTCCCTCACAACAGTATTCCACAAAGCTCCCACCTCTGCTGGACCTATTCTCCTTTTGAGATGGGACTGACTCAGGAGCAATGATGATGGTATCTGGGACATGGGACTGTATCTTTTATATTTGTTTCAGTAACTGTGAGTTGCCTTGAATTTATTCAACAGTATTCTGCCTAGTGAGTTTTCTTACCATATCTTAAGAACCTCCTCCCATGAATTAGGCTTCCCCATTCCTGTTACGTCCCTCTCATTTGACTTTTATCCCCAACTTACCAACCTTTGTTCCTCGAACAACTCGCCACTCACCAGATATCCACTGAAACAGCAGCATCCCTGGAGCCTCAGGGCTGAGGGCACGGCAGCAGGGGAACTGGATAATGGCACATGCTCCAGGTGCCCTTTTCTCACAAGGAACCAGGGCAGGGTCGGAGACACCTTGTCTGAGGAAGCCCATCAGAAATGTCCTCTTGGGATACTCAGGAGATGGCTTGGCCCCCCACCTCTACCTTTCCAGACTCCTTCCCACCCTTGGAATGTCAGCTGAGAGGATCCATTTGAGACAAGAAGATCGTCAGCATATCTGTGCTGCCCAGATACAAAAACCCTCAGGGTTGCCTTGTCAGAACTCTAGGGACAACAGGCTCTACTACTGATTAGAATCCCTCCATCCCGAGTATTAAATCTGAGATAATATTCAGATGGAATGGAAGGGAAAGAAAGAAAAAAACAAACCATTTGAGCGCACTTTGGTGGTATGATATTTAACGCACTGTATATGAAGCACCTTTGCATAAATTCAATTGATTTCAGACTACATCCATTTGTTTGACTCTCTCTGTCACTTCAAATAAAACTATGCCAGCATAATACCTAACTTTATGTCCTTACAGGGTACTATCGATGTCTAATACCTGACTTTATGTCCTTACTAGGGCACTATCCAGAAGAACCGCTACAGAAATGTCCTGAAGCTGAGACATCTGCAGGACTCTGTAAAGAGGCAGCAAGACCTGAACAATATCCAAGTAACATTTGTGCCATACAAGTGTAAGGCAAAGACCAGCTCCAACAAGACAGAATTTAACTGCAGCCCCTTGCCATTCAATGGCATTGCCATCACTGAATCTCTCACTATAAACACTTCCAGATGTCTGTGCTGAGAGCCCAAAGCCACCAAGATGTACATAGTGCTGCAGGTTCTGCTGACACATCGTGTCCCTCATGGCCAAAAGTCCCAATCAGAATAAACTGTTCCATCTGTCTGAGATAGGGAGGTGTACAGCACACAGGGAGCCACTGCATAAGGATGGGAAAGGATTAGGGACCCTGCAGTTCTGTGTCCTGTACAGTGCCTGGGTCTGTGCCTCATGTTGTGCCCTTTCATTGGTAGGTCCTGCAGCCCCTTCCCTCACCAGTTGAGATGCTTATCCCACTCACTCCAGGTGTGATCGGAGCCATTTCCTTCCCTACTGCCGATTTCCAGCCGGATGGAAGGTGACGCTGAGTGCTCATTGGCCAGTGGGTAACAGCCTCCAGCTCCAAGCGTCAGTGAAGCCACAAACATCCAGATTCCCTTCCTGTTAGTCTTTCCCATAAACTCCACAGGCTTCTCACATCCCCAGCCCTGGTGTATGAGGTGACCATGCAAGATATGTGTATCCACCATCCCATCAGATGCTCCTGACTTCCATTCCGTGCTTTATTATCAGTTATGAGTCAACTACATTACTGTAGGTCAGAAGACATGTGTAGGCCAGGCCAGGTAATGATAGGAAAATATCTTCCTTAAGGGACATTAGAGAAACTAATGGGCTTTTATAAAAATCAACAATGCTTCATGGACTTTTAACCGCAGATATTTGCCAACTCGAATTCAACAATCTGTCCTGTTGGGATTTGAACCTGGGTTCCCAGGCCATTACCTGGGTCTACTGAATTATTAACTCAGTGACAATGCCACTATGTCATCGCCGCTCCAGTTTTCAAAATGCTGTTTGCAAAATTGAGGCACACGTTTCCTCGATACCTGATTCTTAAGTATTCTATTGAATAGTGAACTATACATTGGCAAGACTAAGGTCATTGATTGTGATGTCAACTCCAAATTCTGTTCCCCTGCTACCATCTCCAACTCTCGTCCTGGCAGCAGTCTGTTCACAATATTCTTGACACATCCTGAGAAGATTTCTGCTCTCATATTTGTGCCATCACTAAGGCCACTATTTCCAATGCAATAACATCACTTGACCTGTTCCAGTTCACCTGCTATTAAAACACACTTTCATGTCTTCATTACCTTCCTACTTGATTATTTAGAAGTACTCCCAGCGGGTCTTCTTCCTACCTTCTGTCAGTTTGAGGTCATCTAAACTGCTGCCCAAGGGTCCAAGCTCCCATCATCCCTTTGCTCGCTAACCAACATTACCTCTGAAGAATGCAATATTTTCTTTAAAATTCTCTTCCTTGCATTCAAAACCCTCCAAAACCTTTAGTCCTTTCTATCTCCAGAATCTCCTTCCGCAATAACATCCCTCCAATTTATCAGTGCTCCTCTAATTCTGGCCTCTTGTATAGTTCCAAATATAATTGTTCCACCATAGATAGCTGAGACCTCTGTTGATTACTTCTGGTATACAATTGCTCTGTCTTACTGTGCTCCTTCAGGATACTCCTTAAAACATAGCATTTTTTGCCAAGCTGAAACAAACACAGAAAATTCAGGAAAATCTCAGCAGGTCAGGCAGCATACGTAGAGAGAAAGAAAATAATTAACATTTCAAGTCCACAATGACTCTTCTTCAGAAGTTGCCATGATGATTGTGAAGGGTTGGCAATGCCAGATGACAATGTCCGTGGATGACAGGTGTGGCTGGTGCCTGTGGATCATGCCCTGGGATGTTGTTTGGTCCTAAGCAACATGTTTGTCCTTTGGAGCAAGCAGTGACCTAAGTCACCAGGTATCTGTTCTGATATCCACGTTAGGTTTTCTTGATATCCCGCTTGCTCGGTATGTTTGATAAGGTGGGACATTTGAATATTAATGAGTCCATTTACAAGGCATTTAACAAACAATAATACCTTTTAATTGGCAACTCACCACTATATACAAAGAAACATGGCACACCACTTGTCAAAACTTTAGAAGATGGAGTGAGATGCTCCCAATGTCCTTGCTGGACATCTTAACCAATTTTGCCACAAATCTCACAATGGTCCTGTCACACAAACCCCTATAAGATCCCACCCAATTTAAGTTTTGGTATGGATTACAGACATAGAGTCATAGAATCATGCAGCATGGAAACAGACCCTTTGGTGCAACCAGTCTATTCTGACCATAATCCCAAACTAAACTAGACTCACCTGCCTACACTTGACCAAAATCTCTCCAAACATTTCTTGTTCATATACTTATCTAAATATCTTTTCAACATTGTAACTGCACCTGCATCCACCACTTTCTCTGGAAGTTCATTCCACATATGAGCTACTCTCTGCGTTTAAAAAAAAAATGCCTCTTTGTTTTTAAATGTTTCTCTTCTCAGTTTAAAAATATGCCTCCTGGTCTTGAAATCCCTCAAATTAGAGGAAACCCCTCATGATTTTACAAACCTCTATGAGGTCACCTCGCAACTTCCTACGCTCCAGTGAACGAAGTCCCAACCTGTCCAGACTCTCCCCATAATTCAGACCTTCCATTCCTTCCAATCGACACTCTATGAACACAAAAGTAGTTTCCAGACATAGAGGCTATTTAACAATAATTATGACCTCATTCAACAAAGAAAATTATGGGTGGCATGCCCTGGTTGGACCAAAGGGTTTGTTTCCATACTGTATAACTCTATGAATAGCTGTTTTACTGTAAGACTAGTAGCATTAAAAGCAAAATTTCATGGCAAATCAATGATTTATACTTGATTTCCATTTTCAAGGAGCTAATCAACACATCCTTCATAGGAATGGAGAATTCCTGAGAGCAATATTTGTATTTTCTCCTTTAGTTTCACATGTGTAAACTCTGGAAGTCAGTGTCAGTTTTTAAATAATGACGGTGAACAATGACAGTTTACCATCACTGCAACCACAAAGTCTCAGCAGCGCAAGTTTGCACTGCAATGGACTACTCTTCACTCGCCTGGGTAAGTGCAGCTCTAACAAGGCCCAAGAAATTTTACTCCACCCAAGACAAAGCACCCTGCTTGATTAGCACCACATCTACAAACATTCACTTCCTCCACTCCAATGCTCAGTTGCAGTAGTATGTACTATCTACAAGAGGCACTGCACTAAGGCTCACTAAAGATCCTTACACAGTACCTTTCAAATGCTCAACCACTACTATTTAGAAGCACAAGGGTGGCCGATACATAGGAGCACCACCACCTGCAAGTCCCCCTCCAAGCCATTTGCTGTCCTCACATGGAACAATAACATCATGGCTTCAATGTTGCTGGGTAAAAATTCTGGAAATCCCTCCTTAGCAGCATTGTTAGTCTGGTTGTGTACAGTGTTTTGAGAAGGCAGCTTATCACCTCCTTCTGGGCAACTATGGATGGCCAATAAATGCTGGCCCAGCCAGTAAGCCTACATTCCATGAAAGAATAATAAAGAGAATGCATTGAATACAATGACATTTCATCCCACAGAATAATAACTAACTAAATTAATTACCTGCTCACAAGCTTCCACTAGTTTAACAATCTATTGCCTTTAATAAAAGCATTCAGTAGTTCAAAACATTCTGCCCTTTGTTTAATGTCAACTAAATTCGCTTATCAACTGGTATTTGTACAAATGTAGATTGACCCCTGTCAAGAATTTTTTTTGCCATCATTTTTGAAGATTGATGTGAAATGATGAATGCCTTTCATGGCCAGACTTACAAGATATCACAACACATACTGACCAACTGTGAAACTTGAGAGCTTTATACTTTAATCAAGGGGTTCTAGTGATTAGCTCCTTCAAGCAACTGAAATATATTTCTGCTAAAAATCTGTGAAGCAAATGATCGATCATTAGTTTTATTGCTTGAAAATTGAGGTTGAGTGGGAGCACATGCACATTCTAAAATTAAAAGACAAGAACATTGGGCCAGAATATGATCATATAACCCAAAGGCCAGAAACAGGCTTTGATTTTGCGCTTATGGCTTATATTCCTTAGCAATTGTCAAACATTAATATGTACGCTGCACCGGGAAAAGACGCATCAGCCGCTACAGATGTGGAGATCTTAGACTTGCAGCAGAAGACGAGAATTAATTACAAATCACAGTCTTATTATCACCTTTTCTATGGCTGCACCAGTTGATTGTATCACATGCAATGTCCCAGGTTCACATTTAGCTCTGCCATGATTGCTAGGTTTTCTACATTAGAACTACATGACAAAAGGAAAACACTTCCATTTGATTGAATTGCAATGTGTTAGATGCAATATGAGTCAAGTCTTAAGGGTTGAGAAGTATTCTGCTGGACGATTTTCCTTCTGCAAAGAATAACGTATAAGACTAATTTACACTTTGCAGCTTTTACTTAAAGAGTTGGCAGAAACGTTTTAAATATTAAGGATCTCTACAGGGTTAGAAGGTGAGCAAAAAGTGTGGGTGTTGCAACATGGGGAAATGTGCATGGTCCTTTAACTCTTAATGAATGGAAGAAATGAACAGAAATAAAGACAAAGATAATGGGAACTGCAGATGCTGGAGAATCCGAGATAACAAAGGGTCTGGGCCTGAAACACCAGCTTTTGCGCTCCTAAGAGATAAAGACAAACTTCTGTTGCATTTGCCAGTAAGATGGCAGCAGCTCATTACTACTGCCAGACTGATACATCAATTCACCTTTATAAAGCATAATTTTGACATTCGGGGTTACCTTCTGTGAAATGCCTTGTGCCATTTTCCTTTTTTGAAAGTGTTATGCAGATTCAAGTTTTTACTGCATGTACTGTATCATAACTTCAAAGAAAAGGCTAGTTTAGTTCATTTTCACCAGAAATTCCATGCATGAGTTATCTTGAAACTTTCTACAAAAGGAGTCCGTTGAGTTCAAGAGGTTTCACTCCTCAGTCTTTCTGTCCAGGCCTATTTCTGACAGTTTTACCAGGGCATGGAGGAAAATTGACTGGTAGAGAGCGAGACAATTCACCTCTCTTCCTCAGAGAGTGGAAACATGGAAAAGTTCATATACTTATGCAAATATTCAACTCATTACAGAATTGCAAATATTGCATAATGATTATTTTATGCGCACACTATATTTTTAAAAATTTGCTTGCATTTCTAAAATTTTTAGAAAGTTGAGGTTTTTCACACAACTTTGTAATTATTACATTTGGTACTAGCTTGGAGAAACAGTGCGTGCTAAATCATTCTAAGAACACAAGTTTCTCGGATAAAGGTAAGTATAAAATTCCAGTGCTATTTGCATGAGTAATTTAGCTCGACTTGATGTTGTCAGCTCAGATAAAACACACTTTCAATTTATTCAGTGCATTACCATAGATGGGTGAACAGCACTGTTGTCTGCAGGGAGGCTTTGAGTGACACACTTATTCAAGCATGTGTCTAACTCACTGGCGAACAGTGCACACCAAAGGTCATGAGAAAAGAAAAGGGTTTGTTTTGACAAAGAACAGGAAGTGGCACTGTCATTCAGAGAAACAAACAACCCTCATTACCATAATTCCCTATGTTACGTAATGCAACGTATCTTAGACAGTGAGAGTCGATTCTCATACAGTTAAAGCATCTTAATGGCAGCATTTTTGATGATGAACATATATTTCCATACACTAGTCACCCCAATTAAATAAATGCCACGGATATATAAAAATAAATTGATGCCTAAACAACCATTCAAAGAGTCCTCTCATTAGCAGGATCTCCTTCGGTTAGGTCATTCTGTATTATAATTTTCTGCTAATCCCATCTCATGTATGAATTAAAAATGCACAGGCAATATAGATGATGCAGGAATGAGATTAGGAGGAAGTTTACAATTAGATATTCTAGATATTACTAAGGTATCTATAAATTGTTGTAATTGCTTGTTTAGGAATGTTGTTGTGGTTGGATGCTCATACTTTATTGAAAAGTTCATGTAATAGCAGTTCACGTTATAAGAAATGTCTGCATTTTCTTGAAGCCTGCACAGAATGTTTAAACGGGATTTCCAGTCTAACAGTTTCCACACCTTTAGTCACATAACGCTGCCTGCCATTCCTCACAAATTATTTAAATTTCCTTTTGTAACATGTTTATCACTAGTTTTTGGCAGAAATTAATATGTGTAATGTTGAAACGAACAGTTTAAACAAGATTTAAAAAGAACATTTCACAATAATACATTAACAATCAAATTGTGTTTTATGGCCCTTAATGCCATAATTACTTGAATATCTTCAACATCTTTCTACAGCCTCGGCTTAGACACGGCACAGTTACTTAGGCTGTCAGTGATGTTGTCTCCACTCAGGTTGAGTAGAACATGTGCAATATACCTATCTTCCCAAAACACACCAGTACTATTACGGGATAACAAGGTGTAGAGCTGGATGAACACAGCAGGCCAGGCAGCATCAGACGAACAGGAAAGCCGACATTTCTTCATGCCCTTCTTCAGAAATGGGGGTGGGGAAGGGCACTCTGAAATAATTAGAGATGGGGGGATGGAAGGTAGATGAAGGAGCAGTTAGATGGAGAGAAGATGGACAGGTCAAGGAGGCAGGGATGGAGCCAGTAAAGGTGAGTGTAGGTGGGAAGTTGGGATGGGGGTTGGTCAGTCGAGGGAAGACAGAAAGGTCAAGGAGGTGGGATGAGGCTGATGGGTAGAAGGCAAAGTTGGAGGTTGGTTTAGCTCAGTTTGCAGGTTAGCAGGTTTACAATGCACAGTAATGCCAAAAGTGTTGGTTCAATTCCTGCTACTGGCTGAGGTTACCACGAAGGACTCTCCTTCTCTATCTCCCACCTTGCCTGGGGCATGATGACACTAAGGTTAAACAACCACCAGGAGTCTCCCTCTAGAGAAAGAGACTTTACCATCCCTATTAAAGTAACTATTCTGATTGAATATGTTTTGTGTCCAGCAACTCTTCAATCAAAATTACTTTGAAGAAGTGTTAGACACATTTCAAAGTATACACTGAGTTATTGTTAACTATGCTTGTGTCTGAAAAGGTGAGACAAAAATACAGCACACCCTGCCAGTGCAGCTTTAACTTTGCTTTCTCTCACTTTGAGAAAGTGAATTAAGTTTAGTTAAATTAAAAAAATGATGTAAGAGACAAAAAGAGAAGGTGTAAACAACAGATAACTAGGAAAGGACAGCGAATGACATATGATTTGAGGTGCTAGATATTCTCTACTTGCTTGTTATCCCAACATCAGCCTTAATTGTGAGATGGGAGCCTGTAAGTGACTGGAGTGGATTGTTGGCCATGATCTTCCTGAAGGCAGACAATTAAAAAAGAGCCAATTGACAATAACAGGTAGAACAGGGATCCAGAAAGCCCACCGTGACATCTGCCTACAGAAGTTCTATTGAAGAGGCCCACAGCTGATCGGACCATTGGGGTGCACAGGAAAATCCTTCACAGGATTCGTTTGATGAAACCTTGCAGATGTTTGCCTCAGCGGCATCTTATTATGATATAGAGAGTCTGGCTCCAATATTCCCATGGCTTGGAATGTGACCAAGACCAAGAGAACTTGTGAGCTCGGCACAAACTGCATGCTGCTCCAACAGTGGATACATTCAATTGCTATTGGAAAACAGCTCTCACTTGGATCATTTGGTAGCATAGTTGGCTGTCTGCCTTGTTGAAACAGTTTACTGACTTTCAACACCACCCACAGGAATGTGTCAGGGAGCTGTCCCAATGTGACTCCCCCTTGTTTTTCTGGCTCTTCCATCCCCATGGGGTGAGGAAAACAGCCTGAAGGAACAAAGCATTTCGTAGATGCCCAACTGCATGGGGGAAGGAGGAGGGTCACCTCCCAGTCGCAAACCATTTCCACTCCCCCTCCCATTCTCTTGATGACATGTCCATCATGGGCCTCCTGCACTGCCACAATGATGCCACCCGAAGGTTGCAGGAACAGCAACTCATATTCCGCCTGGGAACCCTGCAGCCATATGGTATCAATGTGGACTTCACCAGTTTCAAAATCTCCCCTTCCCCCACTGCATCCCTAAACCAGCCCAGTTCATCCCCTCCCCCCACTGCACCACACAACCAGCCCAGCTCTTCCCCCCCACCCACTGCATCCCAAAACCAGTCCAACCTGTCTCTGCCTCCCTAACCGGTTCTTCCTCTCACCCATCCCTTCCTCCCACCCCAAGCCGCACCCCCAGCTACCTACTAACCTCATCCCACCTGCTTGACCTGTCCGTCTTCCCTGGACTGACCTATCCCCTCCCTACCTCCCCACCCACACCTTCTCCACCTATCTTCTTTACTCTCCATCTTCGGTCCGCCTCCCCCTCTCTCCCTATTTATTCCAGTTCCCTCCCCCCATCCCCCTCTCTGATGAAGGGTCTAGGCCCGAAACGTCAGCTTTTGTGCTCCTGAGATGCTGCTTGGCCTGCTGTGTTCATCCAGCCTCACATTTTATTATATTGCATGGGGGAAGGGACAACAGAATGCCCAAAGTCACATTGTTCACACTACTCCCAGTCTATCCTCTGGAAGTTCTTTCTTCTTCCACATTATGCCATGTGCCCCAGAAGTTTCCGCAACACTGGCACCACTACCTCCCTCTCCCAAATGTATACAAGACATTAATTTTGGGATCAATGTTTTGCTTTCAAAATAACAGCTAACTAGTTCAACATCTTAAGGGGCAAATTGCCAACTATCTTCTTGTTTCACACTACAGAAAAGCTCAACAGTTCTGACAGGAGTCCAAACAGGTCTCTCTCCGAAATGTGGAGCCAAAGTTCTATACAGGCTGGCTCCCTGTAATGCAGAAGAAAGACTGTAGCCCCTTTTTACGGCAGTCAGGTGCTGCATTCTGAAATTTAATCCTCACATTTTAATGTGAAGCTCTCTTTGCACCATTCTTGCAACTGTGACACTGTATTCTGTGTTTCTGAACTCCGTTCTATTATCCTGAGGCACTTTGTATAGTTTGACCTGCCTGCATTGCACACAAAAAATACTTTTCACTGTACAATAGTACATTTGAAAATAATAAATCAAATCAAATTTAAAACTCAGAATCACAAACAGCCATTCTGACAGCTGAAGTCAAAGTGTAAGCATATAAGGTAAGTGTGATAACAAAGTGTGAAGCTGGATGAACACAGCAGATGGACGTTCCTGGACCAAAGGGGAGAAAATGGAGTCCAGATAGGTGGAGATGATTTTGGTGGGGCAGGAACAGGCTGAGACAAGGGCAGGGCAGGCAGGTTTGTGGATTTTGGGAAGGACATAAAAACAGGCCGTGCAGGGTTGGGGATGAATGAGGTTGGAGGCTGTGGGTGGGAGGTCCCCTGAGGTGATGAGGTCATGGATGGTGTTGGAGATGATGGTTTGGTGCTCGGGGGTGGGGTCATGATCAAGGGGGTGGTAGGAGGAGGTGTCGGAGAGTTGGCGTCTGGCCTCGGCGATGTAGAGGTCAGTGCGCCATACTACCACTGCGTCACCCTTGTCTGCAGGTTTGATAGTGAGGTTGGGGTTTGAGCGGAGGGAGCGGAGGGCTGCCCGTTCTGCGGGGGAGAGGCTGGAGTGGGTGAGAGGGGTGGAGAGGTTGAGGCGGTTGATGTTTCGACGGCAGTTGGAGATGAAGAGGTCAAGGGAGGTTAGGAGGCCTGGGGGTGGTGTCCAGGAAGGGGACTTGTGTTGGAGGCAGGTGAAGGGGTCAGCGGAGGGAGGGTTAGGCTCCCGGTTAAAGAAGTAAGCGTGGAGGCGAAGGCAGCGGAAAAACTGCTCGATATCCAAATGTGACTGGTATTCGTTGATGTGTGGGTGGAGGGAGACAAAGGTGAGCCCCTTGCTTAGGACTGACCGTTCGTGCTGAGTAAGTGAGAGGTCTGGCGGGATGGTGAAGATGTGGCAGGGCTCAGTGTGGCTGTCTTCTCTGGGGTTGCTGGCTGGGGAGGTTGTGGGTGGGGTTCCGTCGACGTCGGCTGTGGGCAGAGCGGAGTGGGCAGCGGTGAGGGTGATTAGTGTGGGGTTGGTTCTGGAAGTGGAGGCGGTGACTGCAGCGGCAGTAGCGTTCGCGGTACCAGAAGTGGTGTGCCCAGCGGTGGCGGATGTGACGTCATCGGTGGGGTCACCGGCCGTGTCCTCATAGTCAATGGCAGCGGGTGCATGGGGGGGAGGGGCAGGGACAGGCTCGGGATTTGGGAGGTGCAGGAATCCTCTTTAAGGAAGCAGGAGCCAGTGAGTTTGTTGTACTTACGATTTTTGGAGTCCAGTAAAGCTGAGTAGAACTGGATGTTCAGTCTGTGGACCCTGCGGAGGATAAAAAACAGCAGATGTCCTTTGCAGGTCTGGGAGAGGGAGGCTCTGAGCTGGGGCAGGCTGGATTGCAGTGCCTGGAGATGCCGGCGCATGGCTGCGAGTGTCTGTTTCAGGACTTGCAGGGAGAAACGCTTCTGAAGGGTCTGGATGTTCTGGGTGGAGAGGAGGTCATGTTTGAGGCCAAATTGGGAAGGCTTGAATGTAGACTGTAGTCCACTGGGGATGATCCGGTTCTGTAGGCAGGTGCTGAGGAAGGTGATGTGACTGGGACCTGGTTTGCTTCAGGATATGGTCGAGCAGTTTCAAGGCAGAAGACATTACAAGAGAGTTGCAGTGGGAGAGAGATTCCCTGAAGTTGGTCGGAGGGAGGAGGGTAACTTCTTCAGGTTAGGCATCCCTGGAAGAGGCTTCGCAGTGAGGTTAAAATTGTATCAGTGATAATGGGAGCTGCAGATGCTGGAGAATCCAAGATAGCAAAGTGTGGAGGTGGATGAATACAGCAGGCCAAGCAACATCTCAGGAGCACAAAAGCTGATGTTTCGGGCCTAGACCCTTCATCAGAGAGGGAGATGGGGAGAGGGAACTAGAATAAATAGGGAGAGAGGGGGAGGCAGACCGAAGATGGATAGAGGAGAAGATAGCTGGAGAGGAGAGTACAGGTGGGGAGGTAGGGAGGGGATAGGTCAATCCAGGGAAGATGGACAGGTCAAGGAGGCGAGATGAGGTGGTAGGTAGGAAATGGAGGTGCGGCCTGAGGTGGGAGGAAGGGATGGGTGAGAGGAAGATCAGGTTAGGGAAGCGGAGACAGGCTGGGCTGGTTTTGGGATGCAGTGGGGGGAGGGGTTGAGCTGGGCTGGTTTTGTGATGCAGTGGGGGAAGGGGAAGTACTGGGCTGATTTTGGGATGGAGTAGGGGAAGGGGAGATTATGAAGCTTGTGAAGTCCACATGGATACCATTGGGCTGCAGGGTTCCCAAGCGGAATATGAGTTGCTGTTCCTACAACCTTCGGGTGGCATCATTGTGGCACTGCAGGAGGCCCATGATGGACATGTCGTCTGAGGAATGGGAGGGGGAGTTAAAATGGTTCGTGACTGGGAGGTGTAGTTGTTTGTTGCGAACCGAGCGGAGGTGTTCTGCAAAGCGGTCCCCAAGCCTCCACTTGGTTTCCCCAACGTAGAGGAGGCCACATCGGGTACAATGGATACAATATACCACATTGGCAGATGTGCAGGTGAACCTCTGCTTGATATGGAAGGTCATCTGGGGGCCTGGGATAGGGGTGAGGGAGGAGGTGTGGGGGCAAGTGTAGCGCTTCCTGCGGTTGCAGGGGAAGGTGCTGGGTGTAGTGGGGTTGGAGGGGAGTGTGGAGCGGACAAGGGAGTCACAGAGTGAGTGGTCTCTCCGGAAGGCAGACAAGGGTGGGAATGGAAAAATGGCTTGGGTGGTGGGGTCGGATTGTAGATGGCGGAAGTGTCGGAGGATGATGCGTTGTATCCGGAGGTTGGTGGGGTGGTATGTGAGAACGAGGGGGATCCTCTGTGGACGGTTGTGGTGGGGGTGGGGTGTGAGGGATGTGTTGCGGGAAATGCAGGAGACGCGGTCAAGGGCGTTCTCGACCACTGTGGGGGGAAATTTGCGGTCCTGGAAGAACATGGACATCTGGGATGTGCAGAGTGGAATGCCTCATCCTGGGAGCAGATGCGGCGGAGGCGGAGGAATTGGGAATAGGGGATGGAATTTTTGCAGGAGGGTGGGTGGGAGGAGGTGTATTCTAGGTAGCTGTGGGAGTCAGTGAGCTTGAAATGGACATCAGTTTCTAGCTGGTTACCTGAGATGGAGACTGAGAGGTCCAGGAAGGTCAGGGATGTGTTGGAGATGGCTCAGGTGAACTTGAGGTTGGGGTGGAAGGTGATGGTGAAGTGGATGAACTGTTCGTGCTCCTCTGGGGAACAAGAGGTTGTGCCAATACAGTCATCATGTAATGGAGGAAGAAATGGGTTTTGGGGCCTGTGTAGGTGCGGAAGACGGACTGATCCACGTTCCCCTCCACCCACACATCAACGAATACCAGTCACGTTTGGACATCGAGCAGTTTTTCCGCTGCCTTCGCCTCCACGCTTACTTCTTTAACCGGGAGCCTAACCCTCCCTCCACTGACCCCTTCACCCACCTCCAACACAAGTCTTCTTCCTGGACACCACCCCCAGGCCTCCTACCCTCCCTTGACCTCTTCATCTCCAACTGCCGTCGAGACATCAACCGCCTCAACCTCTCCACCCCTCTCACCCACTCCAACCTCTCCCCAAACCCCACCTCTTCCTCCGTTACATAATGACTGTATTGGCGCCACCTCTTGCTCCCCAGAGGAGCACGAACAGTTCATCCACTTCACCAACACCTTCCACCACAACCTCAAGTTCACCTGGGCCATCTCCAACACATCCCTGACCTTCCTGGACCTCTCAGTCTCCATGTCAGGTAACCAGCTAGAAACTGATGTCCATTTCAAGCTCACTGACTCCCACAGCTACCTAGAATACACTTCCTCCCACCCACCCTCCTGCAAAAATTTCATCCCCTATTCCCAATTTCTCCGCCTCCGCCGCATCTGCTCCCAGGATGAGGCATTCCTCTCCCGCATATCCCAGATGTCCACGTTCTTCCAGGACCGCAACTTTCCCCCCACAGTGGTCGAGAACGCCCTTGACCGCGTCTCCCGCATTTCCCGCAACACATGCCTCACACCCCACCCCCGCCACAACCGCCCACAGAGGATCCCCCTCGTTCTCACATACCACCCCACCAACCTCCGGATACAACGCATCATCCTCCGATACTTACGCCATCTACAATCCGACCCCACCACCCAAGCCATTTTTCCATCCCCACCCTTGTCTGCCTTCCGGAGAGACCACTCTCTCCGTGACTCCCTTGTCCGCTCCACGCTCTCCTCCAACCCCACCACACCCGGCACCTTCCCCTGAAACCACAGGAAGTGCTACACTTGCCCCCAAACCTTCTTCCATATTAAGCAGATGTTCACCTGAACATCTGCCAATGTGGTATATTGTATCCATTGTACCCGATGTGGCTTCCTCTACATTGGGGAAACCAAGCGGAGGCGTGGGGACCGCTTTGCGGAACACCTCCGCTCGGTTCGCAACAAACAACTGCAGCTCCCAATCGCGAGCCATTTTAACTCCCCCTCCCATTCCTAAGACGATATGTCCGTCATGGGCCTCCTGCAGTGCCACAATGATGCGACCCAAAGATTGCAAGAACAGCAACTCATATTCCACTTGGGAACCCTGCAGCCCAGTGGTATCCATGTGGACTTCACAAGCTTCAAAATATCCCCTTCCCCACTGAATCCCAAAACCAGCCCAGCTCAACCCCTCCCCCCACTGCATCCCAAAACCAGCCCAGCCTGTCTCCGCTTCCCTAACCTGTTCTTCCTCTCACCTATCCCTTCCTCCCAACTCAGGCCGCACCTCCATTTCCTACCTACCACCTCATCTCGCCTCCTTGACCTGTCTGTCTTCCCTGGACTGACCTATCCCCTCCTTACCTCCTCACCTATACTCTCCTCTCCAACTATCTTGTTTTCTCTCCATCTTCGGTCCGCCTCCCCCTCTCTCCCTATTTATTCTAGTTTCCTCTCCCCATCCCCCTCTCTGATGAAGGGTCTAGGCCCGAAACATCAGCTTGCGTGCTCCTGAGATGCTGCTGGGCCTGATGTGTTCATCCAGCTCCACACTTTGCTATCTTGGATTCTCCAGCATCTGCAGTTCCCATTATCACTAAGGTAAGTGTGAGTTTAGAATGCCAGGATTGGACATAACCAGATGGGTCAAGACATGGTGGCATGCTTGGTGGATAGGGTGCCAGTCAGCAAGGGAAATTCCCCCAATCCCCGGTACCCCTTGCATCTGGCTCCTCAATGTTCACATCTGGTTGCAGTCCCAACATTAGCTACCATTTCTGGATTGAAGCAGAAAACCTGTCTTGGGCCTTTGTGGAGTGTGAATTGGCTGGTAAAAGCTGTCATTTAGCTGGAGAGGATGGAACATACCACAGCATCCAATAACCAGACTCTAAAAAGCACCTTTGTTATTATGCATAAACACTAGCTTCAAAATATAAAGGGCAGGTACTTTCCCTGAGCATGCCCAGTGCAGTGCTGCTTGCAAAAAGGTTACTTATCTGGAAATTAATTCAAGGTTTTCGTGATTCTCTACTCACCAAAGTGAAAATTGTGAGGTTAATGAGCTCACGAACAGCCAAAATTTTAAAATGTATTCGAACCACAAACAACAATGCTTCAGTAACACCAAAATATTATCCTGCATGCATGGAGTTTCTCATGAATATTGTCAATATTATCCTTCAGTTGACAAAAAGATAAACACAAGAACTATTCTGCTGCAAAACTGAAAATATATTGTTATTCCATATTATTGTTTCAAGTAAGATGACCCCTTTTATTAACCCTGAGTCCTTATGCAGCCAAAGCTTGATAATTACAGATAAGTGACACCACTCTCAGGTTATATTTGTCATACTAGCAATCATTTTAGAAGTTTCTTGTTAATTCCACTATTTGTTTTTTGTTCTTACAAACATAGCAAGAAGAGTGCATTTCTGTCCACTGGCTGTGAACAGATTATGATCTAATTTTCTCGAAACTGCACTCTGAGGAATTTTTACACAAAATAATTAATTATGTGCATACACCTCAAAACACTGGTCAGCCATTTTAAGATATTAAATTGCCTAATTAATTACTTAATTCCTTACTTTTTTCAATTGAGTTCATAGGATAAATGCAGCCTTTTGCTTCTGAGGCAGCACAGTCACAGAAAAGAGCAAACGATAACATCATTTATTGCATTCTCAGGAATGTCGAAGAATTTCACAGCCAATGAATTAGTCTTGGGGAACACTTAACGCTGTTATACAAGCACACAGTGAAGCCTGTTTGTGAAACAAATTGGCTTCAAAGTACAGCAAAGTATCACAAACAGCAAAAGGGATAAACTGCTAGGTAGCTTGTATAGAATTTTTCACCTCCACATGTCAGGATAAACAGGGCCATGGCACAAGATGCGAGTGCTTGCTCAAAAGTGGTGTGGGGCTAGTAAACACAACCTACTTCTAAGAGGTGAATATACTGCGTCTATCTGAGCAAGGTTGACATTTATTTAGGGTTGTTACTAAAATGATGGTGGTGTAGGAGAGAAATCTGTGTTTGAACATAAAGCATGATCAGTATAAAGCACATTAGGATCAACAGTGAAGGGAGGACTACATTCTCCTCATAGAAATCACCCAATTTTCCAGAGTGCTCCCTGCCCAATCTCCCTTCGTATGTTTATAACTGAAAATCTTCCTCATGCCCTTCCCTTTTCTCTTAACAATCTTCAAGATATTAATGGATGTATTTTTTTCAACATACACATATATAATTTGAAATAAATGGGTGAATACGACTCTCTTTGTTCTATTAAAAATTAAAAGCAGGAAATCTGTCAGAGAAAACAAAGGAACAACTGCTTTTGTACTGTACACCATTGCCACTGATTTTCCCTCGTTACATCACCAATAAGTAATTAGTAAACTATATTTTTCTTTGAGAGTGAGGCTCCATTTCTGATTAGTTCTGTTGTTGCCGATTATGAGATGCATGTCATGCTGAATGGCTCACTTCTGCTTCTCTGTCTAATGGTCTTGTTTGTCCTGAATATTTCCACTTGAAGCAGAACAAATTCAACCTGAGAAATCGCCACCCTATCATCAATCTATTCTCAAAGTGATGGCAGGGGTCATCAATGCTGCTATAAAGCAAAAATTTCACACCAATAACCCACTAACAGAAGGTTAGTTTGGGTTCTACCAGGGCCCCTCAGCTGCTGCTTTCATTATTGCCTTGGTCCAAAAATGGATAAAAGATTTGAACTCTAGAGGTGAGATGAGAGTTGTCTGCCCTTGACTTTACTGTATTGTTTGACCAAGTGTAGGATCAATGAGCCCCAGTAAAACACGCGTCAGTGACAATCAAGGGCAAAACTGTCCACTGTTTGGAGTCATGCTTGGCACAAAGGAGGCTGGGCTGGTTGATGGAGACTATTCATTTCAGCCACAGGACATTACTACAGGAGTTCTTTGAGGTCGTGTCCCAGGTCCAATTATCTTCAGTTGCTTCATCCTTGATCACAAGGTCAGAAGTGGGGATGTTCACTGACAATTGCACAATGGTCAGCATCATTTGTAATGTCTCAGACACTGAAGAAATCCATGTTCATACAGAGTAAGTTCTGGGCTGCACCATGATGGCCTAGTCTGGAGGGCATGCTACATAGGCAATGCTATATGCTACATCTCCAGCAACAGAAAATCTAACCATTTCAGCTTGACATTCAATAGCATTATGAGCAATGAATTCCCTACTAGCAGCATCCTGGGGATTACTGTTGATGAGAAACTAAACTTGAACAGCATATAAATACAGTGGTAGTGAAACCAAGTCAGGCCAGGATTCTGCAAGTAGTTCTCCTCCTGACCCTCCAGAACATGTCTACCATCTAAAAGGCATACATTCGGTCAAATACTCTCCAGTTGTCTGGCAGCTCATCACCACCTTCTCAAGGGCAACTAGGGATAGGCAATGAATGCTGGCCCAGCCAGCAACACCCAGATCCCACAAATGAATGAGATAAAAGTGGAGCTCCAACAGTACTCAAGATGCTTTAGACGATCCAGGACAAAGCAGCCCACTTGCACTGCGTCCACCACCTTCAACATTCATTCCCTCCACCAGTGACACACAGTAGCAGCAGTATGCACCATCTACAAGAAGCACTGCAGAAATTCACCAACAGACAGCACTTTCCAAACCCACAACCACTACCATCTAGAAATACAACAGCAGCAGGTACATGAGAACATCACAACTGGCATATGCTCCTCCAAAGCACATACTATGCTGACATCGAACTGTCTCACCATTCCTTTTCTGTTGCTGGATCAATTTCCTGGAATTCTCTTCCTAACAGCACTGTGAGTGAACTAAACTGAAAGGATTGCAGCCATTCAAGTTGGCAGCTACCACCATTTTTACAACAATAGTTAGGGATGGATGATGAATGCTGGCCTGGACAATGATGCTCACAATCTGAATAAATGAAAAGAATGCATGAAAATCCTGAACCATGAACAAGAGACTCCTTATGGCTTGCTAGTGTCCTTCTTAAAATAGGTGCATTAGAGGCCTTGAAGCATGGGCTTCTCAAAGAAGCTGCTTAGAAGTTGTATTCATTCTGTAAGTCTCTGAAGATAGGTGGAGAAGGAGACTGCCTTTTCAGGAAAATTTTACTGTTTTTTCGGGTGGGTTCAGTGGCCGAGCAGGTATTTATTTGAGTGGAATGTTGGGGTCCCAGTCAGTGAATCCACATCCCTCATCTGTCTTTCCTGCCTTATCACTAACTGAGGCCTTGGATTGGGTAATTAATGTTGAATAAATAGCCTTATTTAGTTACTGCTGTTGTTACCCAGTAGCAGGTACGATGGTCACCCTCTGGGAAGCTCAGAAAATAAGTCCTGTTGGGGTTGCTTCTGGGGTCCCCAGGAGTGCCTCATTAAAAGGTATCCACACTCAACATCACTCAGTATCTGATAAAGGCGTTTGGCATCAGGAACAGTGGAGACGCACCGAGAACAGTTATATGGGAGCCACCTGCAATGTCAATTGTATAAAGTCTCTGCATATTCGAGAGGAGATAAAATATTGGGATGGAGATAAAAACAAATTTCTGGATCCAACTCTGCAGACCCCATTGAAAAATGCCTCAACTGCACAGGCAACTATAGCACATATTTACTGCCACATATCTGCCATCTAAATTTGTAAGAGAACACTTTAATGTAATGTTGAAAGTCCATACAATCAAGAAAGTATTATGCACAATATTTATACTGGTGCTGTCCAGGACTTCTCAACTTTTTTGCTACATCTGAAGGATTTTACAAGAAATCTACTCTAAATTGTTCTATTTTCATCTTCCTTTTGATACTAGTCCTTCCACATTTATAGACAAATGAACGAGACCAGAGTTACTGCCTTGACTGGGTCAGAAACACCTGCTAAGCTTTTACCTGAACTCTTATGGAAACACTAAAACCTCCAATCCCCCACCATCAAAGGTACCACTGTGTGAAGGTTATGATAAGACAATGACTGTAGAAAATGCACACTGAGATCTTTCAGTGCAAATAATGAATGTGACAGAGGACTGAACAGATGTTTGCAAAGGTATCATTTTGATCAATGTCTCTACTTTTGCCTCCTCTCTAATTCCCCTATAAAAGATTAGCTGTGGCTCTCTCACTAGATATTTTGATATCCCAGTCACAAGTGTGACATGTCAATCTGCATAGGATTATCCATTTGCCTGTAATTTATTCAAATTTGCTGCAGAACTGTCCTCAGAACTTGAGAAACAGAACAGTCTTTGGAAAGTGTGCCCGATCTCATTTTCCTATTACTGAATTTTCCTTGATTCCATCTTGGTTAAGCGTAAGGTCAGGTTTTCCAGGAAGATCCTGGTCCTGAGGGTCAAGAATGTCAAGACTTGAATATAAATAAAGGTACAATCTGCATAATTCCCTTTGAGTTGATGAGACTTTCCCTATTTTACAATGTGTAATGCCTGTGTGGTTAAAATGCAGCGCTTTGAATGAGGTTAAAATCAATTAAATTAAAGCTGTCATGTGTGGATTGTTTGGATGCAAATGCTAGGTCTTTAATTAGGACTAGAGTTCTCATGGAGGGTCAATGGGCCCAAAATGGACTCTGTTTTTCTCTCTACAAATGCTGCCAAACCTGCTAAGTTTCTCCACTACTCTATGTTTTATCTTTAACAGGAACTATCTGCTTTAAGTCAGTTTTCTTTTTGAATTATAGAGAGTTTGTTTCAATCATTATTTGTACTGAATCCTTCAGGGTATAATTTCCATGGACATTCTTTTATAACTACAGCAGCATTCCTGAAACAACACAGTAAATGAGAGATTTTGGAAGCACACTTTAAATTGTGCCTTTCTCTGTTCTAAAAACTCTAAGTGAAGACCATTTCTTCAAGCATTCCAACTTCATTGTAACAATGTGCCGATGCCTCCTTGCTAGCACTTGACTTCATTGAGATCTTTGGGCATCGACATCAGGCTCAATTTCTAGCCAGAAACCTGGAACTGGCTGTGGTGGTACATCCCAGAGATGGCCAATGAAGAAGACCCCTCCCAGAGCCCTATTTAGAGGCACCCTCGGAAGATTTAGGAAAATGCAGAAATTAAATAGAGCCACTGCTGTTGGATCACCATTCTGGAGACAGAGACCTTCAGCAGCATGACCTGCAGTTCTGGCCCCCGGCACTCAGCGCAGGGTGATTAAATAGGACCTCACTGGTTTCCTGGTCAGATTAGAGGAGGTGGCCGCTATGCAACATCTGGGTATTGGTCTCAGTGGGGCTTCCCATCCATACGGTTGGGAATAGCCCAGTAGCATTGTCAATTAATCCCTAACTGGATACTTAATAAAAGCTAATTAGCTTATCGACACCGCTAAGCAGCTTGCTGTGCTAGTTAGTCCATGCCTCTGGATAGATCACTCAGAACTGAGAACATGTTGTGAGCTGCCAAAATCCAAGGTTTTCCGATATATTCCTCTCAATTCCAGTTTAAGAAGATGGATAGGCTGGGATCCTTTTCCCTGCAGCATAGGAGATGGAGGGATGATCTTATAGAGGTCTATAAAATAATGGTAGGCACAGATAAGGGAAGAGCCAACAGCTGTTCCCCATGGTAGGGGAGAAGGGTCTAGGCCCGAAACGTCAGCTTTTGTGCTCCTGAGATGCTGCTGGGCCTGCTGTGTTCATCCAGCTTCACACTTTATTATCTAAAACTAGAGGACATAGGTTTAAGGTGAGAGAGGAGAGATACAAAAGGGCGGAGGGGGCAAATTTTTCACACAGAGGGTGGTGAGTGTCAGAAACGAGTGTCAAAGGTAGTGGTGGAGGTGACTACAATTTTGTCATTGAAGAAACATTTGGACAGGTACATGGATGGGTTAAGTATGGAGGGATATGGACCAATCACAGGTAAATGGGATTAGATTAATGGTGAAAACTAGGTGGTATGGACAAGTTGGGCCGATGGGCCTGTTTCCATGTGGTAAATTTCCATGACTTTACAACTCTATTTCTATCGGTTATCATTCCTGGTAAATCTTCACTTTACCAGACCATATTTTAAGCCTTTGCTTAACAGAAATGGGTTGGCAAGAATGACACAAAGACTTCAACTGTAACATAAACAATGTCCAGTACAGAGTTAATATCATTTCCTTTTCTCCAACAAAGCTAGCATTGAAATATTTCACTTTTCTCACTTCTTGTTTTTGAAAGTAAATTGATTCCCTACATCTCAGTGAAGACCGGGCCTGAAATGTTAACTCTGACTTTTTTCCTTCACAGATGCTGCCAGACCTGCTGAGCTTTTCCTGCAATTTCTGTTTGTGCGGCCCGTCAACTGGGGGCCTGACCCTGCAGGCACCGTGTATTTGCAGCAGCATTGCAATGAAAGGTGCTGGTGTGCTCCAAAGTGCAGCATTGAACTACAGAACTGTATTCGAAACAGATTTAAAATGCTCCAGGAATGTGTAATGAAGCTCCAAGTGTTAGATGCCAACATCCGTGGACGTGACATTCATGTGTTCACTTCCAATGCAATGTAGTACGAGCTGTTGTGGCCAGGTGTCCGAGGTAGATGGTATGGAGGAGCAAGCAGTGAGCTACAATGGTCACATACCTCCCCAGATATTCAGATCAAGAATTCTGGTATCGACATGGTGATTGGAAATTTGTGAGCCTGCACATTAGTGAGGTGAGATGAGGTAGTGATAGGTAGACTAGGTAAAATAAACAATGTGTTGGGAGAACAATGACACACGTGTGAGCCCCTGGCAGATTTAGCAGACTGCTTTCACCAAGTGACCTTCATAGAACAGTACAGCACAGAACAGGCCCTTCAGCCCACGATGTTGTGCCGACCATTGATCCTCATGTATGCACCCTCAAATTTCTGTGACCATATGCATGTCCAGCAGTCTCTTAAATGACCCCAATGACCTTGCTTCCACAACTGCTGCTGGCAACGCATTCCATGCTCTCACAACTCTCTGTGTAAAGAACCCGCCTCTGACATCCCCTCTATACTTTCCTCCAACCAGCTTAAAACTATGACCCCTCGTGCTAGCCATTTCTGCCCTGGGAAATAGTCTCTGGCTATCAACTCTATGTTAGAAACCAGCCATCAATGTTTCAGGGCTTGCTCTGTGGGCACAAACCACCACCAACATCGATGGCATTGGCCTCCAATCTGTACCAGTCCCTAAGAACCCTCATGGCACATCTCCGATCCAATTACAGTAAATTCTTCATTCCAATATTGCACTTTGGGCTGCACCAGAAATTGTCATTGCTACAGTGCATCTAAGACAGTGGACACCCAGCTCATGGGCTGGAGCAAGCTCTCTCACCAGGCTCTTGGTTTGGTCTCATGGCACTCACTCACTTACTCACCACCTACCCGCACACTCACAGCATTCCTAGCTTCTATTGCACTACCTTCTCCTTCTTGCACTTTGCTCTCTCTACCAGAAATTCTAAAAGCTTGCATACTGCTGTCTTGTCATGTCTATTTAGAATAGACTGGATTCGATTAGATTCCCTACAGTGTGGAAACAGGCCCTTTGGCCCAACAAGTCCACACCACCACTTGAAGCATCCCACCGAGATCCATCCCCCAATAACCCACACACTCCTGAACACTACGGGCAATTTAGCATGGCCAATCCACCTAGCCTGCACATCTTTGGACTGTGGGAGGAAACCGAAGCACCTGGAGGAAACCCATCCAGACACGGGGAGAATGTGCAAACTCCACAAAGGCAGTTACCCGAGGCTGGAATTGAACCCGGGTACCTGGCGCTGTGAGGCTGCAGTGCTAACCACTGAGCCACCGTGCCGCCCAATGACATAATGCATAGACAGAATGGCAAGAAATTTGCCACGGGTGTCAGTACACCTCAGTCCAATCAAGGGGGACAGCCTTTGCCCAGGGGAACCCCACAGGGTATGCCAAGAGCGACTTCTGCTACCAATCCAGGATCATGATCGTGGAAGAAGTGTGGAGCTAAATAAAGTGCAACACGTCACCTGTCTTGACTCCTTCTGCCCAACTGTGAGCTGTTTTTCCTCACAGAAAGAGACAGAAGCAGTCATTTTGGGAGGTGAAAGTGAGCAGCATGGCTATTACTGTTGGTGCTGGTGGGAAAATGTCATTGGGCGAGTCTGTGGGTGGCACAGAGGGCATGCAGGGTTATCAGTGGAAGGGTTTGGGGGACTGTGAGCAAGTAGAGATGTTGGAGGCAATAGTGAGAGCATGACCCTTGGTGGGATGTAGGTGCGATAGCAGAAATAGAGAGTGTGTGCGTACTGGAGATAAGACGGTTGAACTTACTTACTCAAGGTGGGGGGCTGGTGAGTGGAGAAGGACATAATCTTTTTCCAAACATGCTGGGCATTCCTCCAGATGTTGCAGCCTGCTTCAACCCAGATGGCAACTTTGGATCAGGCTGGTATGGCCCAGTGTCATGGCTTGCACTGCTGGTCACTGAGGGAGGAGGAAATCCACTTCCTGTGCACCACCCCATCCAGCAGTACCTTCATGACCCCTGCCCATGCAGCGCAGCTATCCTCCTGAATCCCTGATCAAGGCAGGCATCAACAGTCATGTAGGGTGGCTCTGGACCAGCAGTGCTTTGCCAGGATGCACAACAGGCTTTTAAAAAAAGCATGGGCACTAGTGGTGCTTGTGAACTTCAGGGTATCCGATGAATTGTGAGTTGTTCCAGGAACAGAGCACAGTAAGATAGGGCAGAAATCAGATGTGATGGATACCTTAGGGGTGCAATAGGCAATTAATGAGGTGCGTTTTCTAAGATGGGGCCCAAAAGTCCAAGAGAACTCTCTAGCTACAAACCCTCCACAAAACTCAATGCAATTCAGACTCAGCCAAAACAAAACATAAGAATAATCCTGTATCAGAGATAATGGGAACTGCAGATGCTGGAGAATCCAAGATAACAAAGTGTGAAGCTGGATGAACACAGCAGGCCGAGCAGCATCTCAGGAGCACACCTGCTGTGTTCATCCAGCTTCACGCCTTGTTATCTTATATAAGAATAATCCTTGTGTTGTTGTCAGGATGGGTGATTCATCCCTTGAAATGAATGTCAGACACTTGTTATTATAATGGAACTCACACCTTTCAGCTGTAGATAATGATCTTCACATTTAAATTTGAGCCATGGGGACAGCAGGATGATTTTACACATGGAGGATTTCTGGCTTGGAAAACCTGAATTCCTGCTGAAATACTTTTTCTGGGTTTGCTATCCAACAGCCAGGTGAACAAGAAAGATGACCTGTGCCATCAGCCTGGGGCAGGAGATCAGAAGACGGTGGGAGGAGGAAAGAAAGATTTGAGAAGTGCTAACATAAAGGAATAGGGAATAGATCCTTGAGGGGAATAAATCATAGAGGTAAAGGGGGAGATAACATTGAGAGAGATTAAGGAGATCACTGGGAGATTATGGAGGCAAGTAGGTATGGTCGTAGATACGGATGGAAGGTTTTGGAAGTCATGAGATAATAGTGGAGGTTATGGGGAGATTGTCAAGGACATTGGGAGGTGTTGGATGTTGAGGTTAATTTATAGGGTCTTGTGCCCATTGGAAAATCTAGACCATTAACTTACTTGCCCATTTTGCCAACTAACTTGCTGTTTTCTTTGTTTATTTTCCAGGATTTGCAGTTTTGTTTTTTACTTCTGTCTTTCCCTGCCTCATGTAACCAGTTAGCCAACCACACAATCATGGGTCAGATGACTTTCATGCTCACAGGCATGAACTACAATAAAATACAGCAACATTCTGTTTAGGGGGCATCAAGCTGAAGCCTTGCCTGGGATTTTACGAGGCCTCAAGGAACAGAATGTCACACTGGGAGGCTGGCTGCTCCACCAAAGAGATCCAATCCTATTTTTTCTTTTACTGCCATGAAGAGGAGCAGACAACTGGCTGATCTCCTGCCCTTGTGAAATAAGATGGCTTGGGACAGATAGTGCAGCCATTCCACTGAGCTCTTGTCTCATTCGTCCATCCCATTTTCAGTAATTGTCATTGAATATGTGTACAAAACATAAGCCTGAGCATCAGTTGCTATAGCCCTTCAATTGA
Source organism: Stegostoma tigrinum (assembly GCF_030684315.1). Classification (NCBI taxonomy): domain Eukaryota; kingdom Metazoa; phylum Chordata; class Chondrichthyes; order Orectolobiformes; family Stegostomatidae; genus Stegostoma; species Stegostoma tigrinum. The sequence continues at coordinate 23,422,598 of NC_081364.1, read as the reverse complement.
AGATGTAGTAATAGCTAAATAAATTTATTATTAATATAGCCTGCAAACAAGGTTGCATGTATGCTCAGCATTAACCATGAACTGCCAGGCTGAACTACATCAGAAGAGGAACACATGAAATTTGAGCTCTTGGACAATCAGGACTCTGGCTAAACTAAGCATTGTTTGGCAGAATTATCGGGGAGCCATAAAAATCCACTTTAGGTTTTCCTGGTTCTATGTTCAGACAATTTATAAACGAATTTAGTTTTAGAACTTAAAGATCACGAAATTAAGGTGTTTGGCTCTTGATGTTTACTCCATCTATATGGACCATCCTTGCAATATTTTTAATTATTTAACTTAACTGTGTTCTGTACTTTCCGATGAAGTGTTTAACCTTCATAGAACCAGTACGTAAATAAGAACTATTCAAAAATATGTGATTAAGTACAAGTAGTCAGTGCGTCAGTGTCAGTTCTGTATATAAAGTTGTATGCATATTGTTAAGTTTAATGCCTGGTACAGCAGACCTTAGTACTAGATGAGTCAGTGTTTTATTGCCTAATGTCCCACTTAGTACATCACAGTGGATTTGTTCTTTAAAATTAACTAATTAAGGGGGCACCTGATATTGTGCAATAGAACAGTAGTTCCACTTCTAAAATACTCCATTGACTGTAATGCACGAGGCCATCCTGAGGTCATGAAGGGTGTTATATCAATGCAAGACTTTTTTAATACAATGGCAATTGAACCACAAAATTCTAGACAACACATGTCCTCTCCGCTACTCATGACTTGTGTCATGTATAAAGGTGTGAGGGATGTTGAACAATTACTGTATGTACCATGTTATTTGCATTAGATCAACATATGCTTAAGATTCAAGGAGACTTGGATGACAGCTATTAGGTTCCTTTAACTAGTATATAACCAAATTTTGCATTAATAGTCTGTGTTTTCATAGAGTTCATTGATCAATTAGCTGACAGACTTGACAGCTTCCCATAATAAAATCTCTCTAAACCCTTCAGATACAAAAATGTCAAAGTGGGCAAGCCAAGAAAAGAAGTACAAGTGAAAAAAAAATGGGCTGCCTCGGCTTCAAAATTATGAAAAGCCTCAGAAACAAATACTTGATCACCTAAAACAGAACAATGGCTTGTAAGAGAGAGATAATGGGAACTGCAGATGCTCGAGAATCCGAGATAACAAAGTGTGGACTTGGATGAACACAGCAGGCCAAGCAGCATCTCACGAGCACGAAAGCTGACATTTCGGGCCTAAACCCTTCATCAGAAAAGCTTTTCTGATGAAGGGTCTAGGCCCAAAACGTCAGCTTTTGTGCTCCTAAGATGCTGCTTGGCCTGCTGTGTTCATCCAGCTCCACACTTTATTATCAATGGCTTGTGTGCGCTGTTGTATACTCTATAAAATGAAATAAACTTATAAAGGATGCAGCATTTTTTTTCAATTGAAAACAATTGATTTTGGTTTTAAAAATGAGCCCTAACCTTTAGACAGCAAGCTGCTCCTCAAAAAAAACCTTCAAGCATTTCTGTCTGCATAATAACAAATGTAAATTTCCATAAGAGTGTAGCTTAAACAAAAAAAGGCCAATGTGATTTATTTCTCATCCTTCCAAATACAAGAACTTTTGTACCAAGGTGTGTTCAGCATTAACAAGGAACAAAGAAATACAGAACACTGCAACGAGAAATTTTGCGAGCTGGTATGTGAGAAATTTCCTAATTCATATAGACTCTTTAATGTTGGACCAAGAGTAAGGAGTTGAACATTAGGGGTCCAATACTCTGGATTCTTGCTCCACAGCCAGTACTACTGCAAAGTGTAGCTATCCTAACTGCATGGCAGAAGCAATATTCATTCCATTAAGAATCCAAAGTAAAGTAACTGTAGTAATTGAGCGTGAGATTAATTCTTATAAAGGGCAACAGAGTTGCCTGCCCTCAAGGAATGCTGGGCTGTCATAACTTCTTCTTGGGATCCAGTAGTCATGCTCCTTGAAGTTTTTAGGGCCTTGAGAAAGTACTGAACCCATGTTCTCAGTAGAATCATTTCCACTGAATCTTAAAGGCACACAGCCCGAGTTGTGAAGATGGAATGGCAATGCCCCAAGCTATGCCCCAAATTCTCTGCTAAAGATTTGTCTGCTAACCTGCTCTCCACCGCCATTGTGACTGGAGTGTAGCAAAGGATCGTCTTTGGTTGGAAAAGTGAAAGATCCCATTCCACTAGAAACACATGCTTTCCTAAAGGAATCTAGTCTTTGGATATTTGCATGAACTTTCCTTGTTCCAGATACCATCAGTTTGGAATTCAGTTTGTGCATTTTGTTCAAACCATAGTGCTAATGCGATTAGTGACAGCTGTCTTATGATGGCAGTCTTATTAGTCGCATTTTACTATGTAACAAATTCAGACTGTGTTTATTCAATTTACTTTACAAAAGGTTGCTGTTAAGGAAAAGGCAAATCCTAAAAGCATGATGCAGATAAAGAGCTCAAATGATTTCTATAACCACATTCAACTGAAATTGAAGAATATAATCAATGTAATTTAAAAAAAAGCCACTTCACTTGGTAGCAGAGCCGATTTCCAGGTCATTTTATGTTTGCAGCAAACTTTTTGCATTGTTATTAGACTCACACCAATTTTGGTAATTGTTGTAAAAGAGTTTCTTTCATTGATTGCAAAAAGATCTTTGATTGCATAGTGTTCATGTATGGAGATAGAATTACCTTGCGAATTTTAAATTGGTAAATGTCTGTTTTATTCCATAATTTCAAATTAACTAACAACATTATAAATTGAGAGTCATACATTTCACAGTTATCCATTAAAAGAGTTAACATTAGTTCGTCTCTAATCATGGAGAAAAACAGGCATTCTTCAACATTTAAACAACTGGAAATTTAATCTCAACATCACAGACGAAATGTTGTGTTGAGAAAATGTATGATCGTTGCTATTAATCTAAAGGAATGTTTGTAGGTAATGCTATCCCATCCATTGTAATATAGAAGAGGCTAGATATGTAAACTTGCTTCTGGCTTGATGTATGTGACAAGAGACAGTAATTTTAAAAAAATGGCTTTGTGAAAGGCCCAAGGCTCCTGTGTTTAAGCACCGAGAATTTTCCTGGCCTAGGATGGGGAACCTGGGATATGGGGCAAGTGTGTACGAGAAAAGTAGAATGTTCTGACAGGATGTCTCCTCGATGTGGACCCAATACTAGATTGGTTTTCCAACATGGAGACTGAATACAGAGAAACTTCCCTCCACAGAGGAACAAAGGAGCTGGAGTAGGTCATATTGTCTTTGAACTTCCTCTGCCATTCAAGTAGATCACAGCCGATCATCTACCTCAATGGCAATTTCCCACATTAGCCCCATGTTCCTGGCTCTCATAAGTATCTAGAAATCTTTCAGTCACTATCATGAACAGAATCAGGAATTGGCCTGCAGTAAAATTGATGGACTAACTCCATGATTAGCAAGTAGCATAGCTTGATTATGGTTGAGGACTCTGGGTCTGTACTCGGTGGGGTTTAGAAGGATGAAGGGGAATCTAAGTTAAATTTACAGAATACTTACAGGCATGGTCAGAGTGGAGGTGAAGACAATCTTTCCACTAGTTGGAGAAACAAGTACGCAAAGGCACAACCTCAAAGTGAAAAGATGACCCTTTAGAACTGAGAAGAAGAGGAATTTCTTCAGCCAGAGGGTGGTGAACGTGTATAACATATTGAAAGCTATGAAGGTCATGATATTGCGTGTATTTAAGACAGAGATTGATAGGTTTCTGTTCAGTAAGGAGGTCAAAGATTACGGGGACATGGTAGGAGATTTGGGTTAAGAAACAAATCAGCCATGATTGAATGGCAGAGCAGAATCAATTGGCCAAATAACCTAATTCTCCTCCTATGTCTTATGACATCAGAACCCTGAAACCCATGTGAAGCTTGCCCTGAACAAAACATAACCATATGCTAAAACAGCTTTGTTTGATTCAAATTTTATTTTAATATTAAATGAAGTTCCCACTTGTTTCAAACACTTTGGCCTGATTTGAAAGTTTACTAGAAGCATGTACTTCATGCCACAGACCTGGCAATACCAAATATCCAAGCTCTTGATTTCTCATTCCAGCTCTGAGCCACATGGCTATGACAACCTGAAAATTCACGCATTTTAAGCTTACACCCTCACCATTTTGAAGATGAGTGACAGAGCCAAGGAGTAAGTGGCTGCATAATTTGTAGTTGGTCGAAAGCCACATGAAAAGCAGACAGCGTAGGGGAGCTACAAATGGCTATTTCAAACACAGAGTTACCGATGAAGGCATAAGAATAGAATAGAATCCCTGCAGTGTAGAAGCAGGCCTGTCAGCCCATCAAGTCCACAATCAACCTCTGAAAAGCATCCCACTCACATCCACCATCCTACCCTATTCCTGTACTTAGCCTACATATTTCTGGACACTGTGGGCAATTTACTGCGGCCAATCCTCCTAATCTGCACATCTTTGGACTATCAGAGGAAACAGGAGCAACCAGAGGAAACCCACACTGACATGGGGACAATGTGGACACTCCACACAGTCAGTGACCTGAGCCTGGAATCGAACACAGGTCCCTGGTGCTGTGAGACACCAGTTAATAAGTTAACGTAAACTGAACAGATCCTACATGCACCTATTCAGAACCAGCAAAACATTATTGGTATACAGAGAACTGCCCAGTTTCTGAAGATTTTCAGTTCATTATGTCCATAGCTTGCAAGTGGCTCTGTATTATTATTACTTGACGTATTAGTTCTAGAAATAAAAACCTGCAAAGTCTTTAAAGATTGTTAGTTGTGATCCATTTAATATTGCCAAAGCTGAACCTGAGTAACAGGAAGATCTGCCGGGTTTTTTTCAAAATGAATAAAATCCACTCTCATTAATTTTGGGCACTTGAAGCTTACTAAGATGAAATTAAAATGCTGTCAGTTCATTTGAAACAGACTACTGTTTTGCATTCTGTCCTCTTTCAGGGAATGTAACAGTATGCCAAGTGGAAAAGTAACTCCAAGAATTGCTATAATCATTTTGTTGTCAGAATTCACTACGATAAATGCTTACTTGCATCAATGTAATATTTGGTTACTTTTTGAACTTTTCTATAAATCATCAACATTGTCAAAATGCAAAGATTGAATAATGCCAAAATTAGCCAAGGTAGTCAAATGTTAATGATATTATTTTGCAAGTATGAGGAACAAGAAGTCAATAGTAAACTTAATTGGCATGTCAGCGTGAAGCAATTTCATTTTGTATTGTCACTGCAGTTATAGTGTAAATGTAGATTGCATGAGCGTGAACAGGAGTAAGCTTTTTTGGAGGAGTTGACTTCACTGTATTTCATTTCAGAGGTACAGTCTCCGAGGTTAAGGCTAAGACTTTTTAAAATATGTAAAATGAATACATCTTGGGAGAAAATTTACTTCATATGTAATTTAAAAATGATACATTACTAAATAATTAATGCACCGTATTTCCTGGTTAGCATGGAGGGCATCGTTTTCACTGACTCATGAAATAGACTACTAATTATATTGCAGTGATTAAAGATAGGCACAAATAAAGTGAAGCAGCAATCAGAGTGGATGAACTGGACTCCATTAACCCACTTCCAACAACTACGCTCGGTTCGCACTAAACAACTGCACCTCCCAGTCACAAACTATTTCCACTCCCTCTCCCATTCCTCAGACGACATGTCCATCCTGGGCCTCCTGCAGTGCCACAATGATGCTACCTGAAGGTTGCAGGAACAGCAACTCATATGCCGTTTGGGAACCCTGCAGCCCAATGGTATCAATGTGGACTTCACAAGCTTCAAAGTCTCCCCTTCCTCCAATGCATCCCAAAACCAGCCCAGCACGTCCCTGCCTCCCTAACCTGTCTTTTCTCCCACCTATCCCCTCCTCCCACCTCAAGCCCCACCCCCATCTCCTACCTATTAACCTCATCCCGCCCCCATGACCTGTCCATCCTCCCTGGACTGACCTATCTCTTCCCTAACTTCCCACCTACACTCACCTTTACTGGCTCCATCCCCGCCTCTTTGGCCTGTCTGTCTCCTCTCCACCTATCTTCTCCTTTATCTACCTTCGAGCCGCCTCGACCTGTCTTCCTTACTTATTTCAGAACACCCTTCCCCTCCCCCATTTCTGAAGAAGGGTCTAGGCCCGAAACTTCTTGCTCCTCTGATGCTGCTTGGCCTGCTGTGTTCATCCAGCCCTACACCTTGTTAACTAACATTAATTTTTCAGATTTTCAGGAGTCATTTGATATGAATATCCACAATAGCAAGGCATATACAAAAGGGAGCAAAGGGTATTCCACAGAAGTATCTCGTTAGACAGCCAAATAGTAGAAAGGTAATGGAATCAGCCACATCTAGCCTTGCAAATACTGGCTGAACATAAAAATAGTTTCCAGTGTAATTGAAAACCTAATTCCAGTTGTGTCTGAATGGAGACAGTCAACTATTAAAAAACAGTTCATAGAAATACTGGCAACCTCCAGTTGGATTTTTAGGTTAAACTCTGCAGTATTGATTGATGGGATAGAAATTTAGCAAATTTCTGCTTTTTCCTATTTCCTTGTGGGCCAGGGGTTTGGGCAGGAGACAGATGTTCAATCCAGTGATACATCCTGAGTTAAGTCTCTCTGACCACCCCTAATCCTGCCTGCACAATTCCTATCAAAAGTTTCTTAGACATTTTACAAGCCAGTGTAGGGGGAGGAAATTACAAATTAACCTGAATTTTACAAACGAACATTTAAGTTGGATTGCTAGAATACTGGAGATGATAATCTTGGTTTGTTTACTGGTTTGTGATGTTCTATTTCCCAATGTTGTAGTTTTCACTAAAATAAAGATTTTGGCCTTGGCGATTTGAATGTTTGAAAATAAGACTCTTCTGTAACTATAATTGAATGCCGTCTTAATGTCAGAAGACTTCTTTAGTTCTTTTCTTTCCATTGAACTGGACTGAGAAGGTGGCAGAATAAAGCAGGTGAGTGTGTCCTAAATAGTAAGAAGTAAACATGTGCAGTTTATAGATATCCTGGGGAACTGGAAGGTTTTAATGGGCATGTGGTGCAGGAACACATAAATCCCTTCCAATCGATGTGCACTTGAGGCAGAACTGAGAGAAGGATAAAATTTTGTTGTCTAATCTCTGTCTGCATTAGTCCAGCTCACAGGTGTGAAACATAACATTTGCTTACTCCCCAGAAAACCAATAGATCCTGGCAAAATCACTCCTTCCCAGAGGGCTGGTCTGTTTTCTTTGCCTGTGTTTGAGAAAGTTAGCAATTTACAAATGGAAGTTGACTACTACATGTTGCATCTCAATATTGAGCCCTGAATACAAATTACCAGAAATCAAAAACAAAAGATGACATCAAACACAATCAATATCTAAGAATAAATATCAAATCCCTTGTGCAAATAGATTAAAGTCAGAAAGGATACAAATGGACAACAGTGTTATTTTGGTTCCAAACAGAGAGGTGCACATACATGTAATATTTTGACAGCTTCAAAGCTCAGACAAATTGCACACCTCACTTTGGTACAGTTCCTGTTCTCTTACCAGATAAGGTGATGCATAATCAGAGACTGCAGAATTTTATCAACTGGTGGCAGGTACAGTTACAGCACCTTATCCACATGGACGAGATCATCATTGGAGTAGCCATGGCTGAGATAGTAATCAGGAACAGGACTGAAGCCATTAAAGATAACAATATTCTCATATATCTAATTCCCCTTACATCCTAATTCCCTCTTCCCATATCTTTTTTGAACTCTCTTGCTTTTCTCTGTGTCCTCTGCCTCCCTTCTTTCAGAACATCAATGTGGTCAGGAAAGAATGGAAGGGAAAATGATGGAAGAGCAAGAAGACATTAGTGATGAAGAACCAATGCATTCAGCTTGTATGTTGTCACACAGTGTACTTCACAGGACACCTTACAGGTGGAATTTACATGTGCTGAGACACCAGGCCTAAATGACCATGATGCACACAAGGGCATCATGGGTGCCAGCTCACTGAAGAGAAGGCTTGGAGGAGAACTTCAGTGTGGTGACCTACAGAAGAAGACCAAGGCATATATACAATGAAATGACTGAGATGTTAATAAGTTTGTCAGAAAGCTTGCAGTTAACATTGAGGAGTATAGAATGTGGGACAAATTGCCACAGGGCATTATAACAGGGCATGGAGCCCATCCTTTTCAGTTTGGAAGTGATGACCGAGTCCATTAGCCCATTTGCAAATTCTCTGATACAGCATCTGGTGGTACTTTCCATTGCTGCACAGACAGAGCCCTCCACGCCTGGAAACTGCACTGGAAAGCACTCTGAGTTCAGCTTGCTGCTGTACAAGCTCAGGCTGCTTTCATGAAACCAAGCTTATTACGGCTATCAAGAGAATTGAGAATATTGCCATCATAACGGCATATAGCAAGAACTGCAGATACTGGAGTCAGAGATAACAAAGTATGGAGCTGGAGGAACACAGCAGGCCAGCAGCATCAAAGGAACAGGAAAACTGATGTTTTGGGTTGGGAAGGGTCCTCCAGCTCCGCACTTTGTTATCATAATTGCAGGTACCAGATTTCAAAGCAGCTTCCAAGGTATTACGACCGTTGTGCAATCTATTCTCCATCACATTACGAGCATAATCATTGCATGCCCCAAGGGAGTGCAGCTCAAGCCTACTGTTTATTCTCATGGTCAGCTAGTGAGCTGCTACTGGTGCCGAGGTGGTAGAATCCAGAGTCAGGCCGTCTGATCCCAGAGCTGCCCCATGACATCCTGCAAGTCCAACCACACATTCTTACAGAGATTCAGCAGTAGTCCCCAGTCACTCTGCAGCCACTGAGCTCACATTACATCACTGCAACAGGGTAGGATAAAGCACACGGAAGGTAGGAATAATGGAAACTGCACAGGCTGATTAGTTGATACCTGAATGCAGAATGGCATGGTTGAATTTGTATATTTGGTCTGGAATATTTATTTTTTGGTGGGTACTATCTTTGTAATGTAAGCAATGACAGAAGGGAAGATGTGGAATTGGCAGTGAACAGGAAATTGGGTTGCATTTACTGGCAATGCAATCGGTTGGGTCCACTATAGACAGCCAGATATGAAGGCTGAGTTTTTTGCTTCCTTTCTTCCTTTTCTTCATCTTTCTATTTCTCTCCTGCTTCTTATGATTGAGGTAAGGGCTGGGCCCTCATAATAATGAGGCTATGAATCTCGTCAGGTAAACATGCTATGACAAGCCACTTCCACAGCAGTCCAGGTAGATGAAACATAACAATCATCAGAAATACCACACAGTATTTGGCAGGCAGGTTTTCATTACATGAATGCTACTCACATCTACATCTGTTGTGCAATGGTGTTGTGAACTGTATCAACAAAGGATTTCTCTTGTTCTTCAGGGGGCACCCTCTCTGCTGTCATGGAGGCTCAAATCCAGGCAGTCTTTTGCAGAATGAAATCATTATGATTGTTCCCAGAAAATTGGGCATAGATGTGCACAATATTTAGTGGATAGTCACACATCAGCTGAACAATGAGGGAATTGGTATTAAGGTATCTTCAAACTGATGCATATGTGGTACCTGTCACCCTACGCCAGTCTACAGTCCTTCTGAAACTAATTATTTTGCTCTATCTGCTTTTCACTGGTAAGAAAGAATGAAATGTATTTAGCTCTGCCAGAACACAGAGCCTCAGCAATATCCTTTGTACAAGCAGAGAGATATTTGAAATAATTTCTTGCTCTAGCCTGATAGGAGGCAAATGCAGAAAGGTTCATGATTGTGATTACCTTCACAGCCATCGACATCACAGCCCTCATCCTGCCCTGCAGTAATAATTGTGGCTGCAGTAGGTGGCAGATTTCAATGCCTTAAATACTGTTTGTTGCCAAGGTTTCCCTAGGTTTCCCTAGGAGAACCAATCTTTGAACACTGACTGTCCTGTGAACTTCCTGAGAGACTTCTTTCTCTCCTTCCTATTTCCAATACTTGTCTAACTCTCTGGCACCTCTGTTCAGTCTCCCTGTAATCCCGCAAGGCAATGCACAGTATTACATAAAAGGCTCAGGACGAGTGTAAAAGCCTTGAAATTAAGACAAAGTCACACATACCACAATACTTCTTGTAGACTCCAACAACTTTAATCAATTCAGAAACCATGGAACAGCTCTACAATCACAGCAAGAGCTGACAGAACTCACTCAGCAGCTAACCTGTAAGCAGTTTCTGATCATTTTAAATAAAGCTGATGGGGGATCCTTTCTGCGGCTGAAGGCACTGATATTGTTACAATCTGCAAACTCTCCATGTGTCCAGTGGATGTTCCCTGTACATGTACAAGCACCCTCAGCAAAATGGCATTAGCATTAGATGTTTAGAACGTATAGTGTATGTGTATGGTGCTGATGCATTTCAGAGACAAAACCACACTAATAGCTCCAATTAATTTCTGGCACTGTGCATCCAGATTTTGTTGCTAGATGTTGTTACATTTAAAACGCTGGGGAATCTTTGCCTCAATTATAATCCTGGCTGTGTATTCTTTATATTCTAACTATTTCACTTTGATATATTTATCACTTTGTACTAAATTGTGCTGTGCTTTCTCTTTTTTTAATTTTGTAACAACATTACTACAGACTATTTTCAAAAGCATGATCAATATTTAAAATGTCAGGAAAATTATATTGTAGAATCCAGCATCTTGAATGGTCATTAAATGAACTGGCATTCTGACATAATCAACAAAGAATGGAAATGTTCCCTTTATCTCTGATGAATTGAACGCTGAGGTATTGCAAGGTCGTAGCTTAATTAATTCATCAGGAATACAATTTATTCATAACAAGCTGATCTCAGCAGCGACTTTCAGTAATGCCTGTCTAAACACTGCAAGCACACAAGCGCTCAGAGGAGATTTCAACTCATAATCAGTGATCAAAATGGGCAGCTTTTCATAATTGTTTGGCTCAAATGGCCAAGGGGTAAGTTTGAGGTATAAAAGACGTTAGTTGATCACCAAAGAAAAACCTTTATTTCAATTTTGAAAACCTAAATATGTGATAGTGTCACACACTGTCTTGCCTCAATAGCTCAGCTGCATTGCAAATAGCTGCACTACACTCAGAAGGAGCACTGTTGAAGCCTAACGAGTTTCTTGATTCAGCTCATTTGAATGTACGATCTTCACTTAAACATGGAAATTCATCTGATGAAGGGAGGAAACTTGGTATTGCTAAAGTCTGTTTTGTGACCTTCTGACACTTATAAAACCACGGCCAGATGGCCTGCAGCATCCAACTTGCTGGACTGGAGCAATGAAAATTCAATGATTGGGAGGTCAAAACAATTGCTGGCAGCCTATCTCAGTTGCCTAATCTCAAAGGGTTAGCCTCAGCCTATAAATCTTGCAGTCAATGAATGCTGTTTATTACCATCAGTTAGACAGGAAGCCCAGGAAAACAATTTGACACCACTTCATTCACACTCAATTTAAAGTCATGCCCATTTCTGGTGATTTTCTTGGTTGTGTACAACAAAAAGAAGACGGGCAGTCAACTTAACTGATCTATGTCCCTGAATATTCCGCACTATGTTCCAAAGGTAGATACTTAGGGTTGCAATGTAGAGCTACTAGTTGTTCACTTAATTCATCAACCAATCAAAATAATCAGATTTTGGCCTTCTGGTAAAATTAATTGCACAACTGAGTTGAGAATGGCAGCAATAATGTTTGGACACTTTTAGTTTCAGTTGTCGCAAAATATTTTGCTTGAGAAGATCTGACCTAAGTCCATACCTGCAGCAACTTAGTTCTGGAGAAGTTCATTCACCTACACAGCAACAACTGCAGCATTTCAAAGTAATTTCATGTGAATTGCCTTGAAGTTTTAGGCATGAGTAGAAATGTTAGGATTAAAAAATTATCAAGCAAACAGCGAAACATGTCACGCCCTTACTGAGAAAACAATTTGATGTTTAGTTCATAGTCATTTTGAAAGGAGACTGTAAAGTCAGTCTTGACAGATGCAATACCTTCATTCCAAAGCATCTCTGAATTCAAATTTAACTGTATTTGTTTTGCCATATCAAAAACCCAGGGTGGTAATTTTTATCTGCCTGGAGATAGGTGCTGCCATTTTCATGAACATTCCATTCCAAAAGCTCTGATGAGTGTTAATTGTTTCAAAATTTAGAGAACCAGTCATTTATTTAAATAAAAATTCATACTTCAAAAACATCATTCTGTTGACTGGCTCATGAATGGAGTGTATTGAATGGTGTGAAGTTGTGTAGCAGGTATGAACTAAAATTCATTATAGAAATTTGAGTCACTGAATTCACCACAAAATGCCTTCTCAGTTTGTTAGGTTTACTTAGCATTGCTTGTCTAACCTTGCTGATACGTTGCACTGCAAATTGTGGAAAGTGTTAGCTGATATAACACGCACCTGAGATCTAAGCAAACAGGCCAAGTGGCTGTGCATTTTGCCAATCAGATTGAATGACTGTGACAGACATGAAGAACTGGGGGCATTCTGGTGAAGTTTGCCGATGATATGAAGATAGGTGGACAGGCAGGTAGTGCTGAGGAGGTGGAAAGGCTGCAGAAAGATTTAGACAGTTTAGGAGAGTGGTCCAGGAAATGGCTGATGAAATTCAACGTGAGCAAATGCGAGGTTTTGCACTTTGGTAAAAAGAATACAGGCATAGACTATTTTCAAAACAGTGAGAAAATTCGTAAAGCAGAAGTACAAAGGGATCTGGGAGCGTTGGTCCAGGATTCTCTAAAAGTTAACTTGCAGGTAGAGTCCGTGATTAAGAAAGTGAATGTGATGTTGTTGTTTATCTCAAGAGGGTTGGAATATAAAAGCAGTGATGTGCTTCTGAGACTTTATAAAGCTCTAGTTAGGCCCCATTTAGAATACTGTGTCCAATTTTGGGCTCAACACTTCAGGAAGGACATACTGGCGCTGGAGCGTGTCCAGCGGAGATTCACACGGATGATCCCTGGAATGATAGGTTTAACGTACGATGAATTGCTAAGGATCCTGGGATTGTATTCATTAGAGTTTAGAAGGTTGAGGGGAGCTCTAATAGAAACTTACAAGATATTGTATGGCTTAGAAAGGGTGGATGCTGGGAAGTTGTTTCCGTTAGGCGGGGAGACTAGGACCCATGGGCACAGCCTTAGAATTAGAGGGGGTCAATTTAGAACAGAAATGAGGAAACATTTCTTCAGCCAGAGAGTGGTGGGCCTGTGGAATTCATTGCTACGGAGTGCAGTGGAGGCCGGGACGTTAGATGCCTTCAAGGCAGAGATCGATAAATTCTTGATCTCACAAGGAATCAAGGGCTACGGGGAGAGTACAGGGAAGTGGAGTTGAAATGCCCATCAGCCATGATTTAAGTGGCGGAGTGGACCCTATCAGCCGAATGGCCTTACTTCCACTCCTATGTCTCATGGTCTTAAGAATGTGCAAATTAGAGTGGGTGAACTGAATGCTAAATATGGTACAAAAGTCTAATAAAGAGAATGAAAGGCAGATTGGGTTAAATGATAGAATTTGGACAGGAAAGTTCTATTTTTAAAATCTCTACAGAAAATCAAAATCTGAAGGAATTACATTCCCATTTGCAACTGTAAATTTCCAGTAGTTCTTTGGCCATATTTATTATTTCACAAAGTAGTTACTGATCGTGAAAAGTACAATACTAACTTTCTTTGATGAATTTAATTCATGCCTTCTCCAAATACATCAACTCTACACTATTCAATGCAGTTTGATAATGAGCCAGTGAGATATTGTGCTTTTGAATGTAATAGCTAAGCAACACAACTCAGGAACTATCACTGGATTGCTTCATCTAGAATGACATCTTGCCTGAAGCTACTGTAATATTTGCATAAATAATGGGGAAAGCTATTAGAATCTCTGTTATTTTGAAAGCAAATTATAGCCCATTATCTTGAGCTCTTTTCTGTTTTCGTACTTCAGTATGCAAAATATTTTCATACATACTGTACAATCTCTGCTCCCTGTACGATTCATTTTACTCTGCACCCCTCAAACTACTGGCAACATATTCTCCCTATTTTTCATTCTTTGCTCTTATTTTTTGTTTGACACATACCTGTAAATGGTCATTTCTCCATTGGTTTTCTATCTCACTTAAGAAAGACTAAATGATCCATTATCTCCATAGCCCTGGGAATAGAAATAAGGCCATTCAGCCCATTGAGTCTGCTCTGGCACTCAATCATAGCTGATAAGTTTCTCAACCCCATTCTTCAGTTTTCTCCTAATAATCCTTGATCCCCAAAAATCAAGAACCTATCTATCTCTATCTTAAATGTACTCAATGACCTGGCCTCCTCTGCCTTCTGCGGCAGTGAATTCCATAGATTCACCACTCTCTGGCTGAAGAAGTTTCTCCTTATCTCCATTTAAAAGGTCTTCCTTTTACTCCAAGGCTGTGCCCTCGGGTCCGAGTCTCTCCTCCCAATGGAAGCATCTTCCCCAACATCCGCTCTGTCCAGGCCATTCCACAGTAAGTAACATATTCATTAAGCTATCTTCAGAAATTTATTTTTTAGGGAAATGTTTAGCACTGGCAATTCTAAGGCCATTTTAAATAATATTAGGGTAGAAGTTCATTGAGTCCAATGGGCCCTCACAGACAAGGACGACTTTCTTCCACTCTCAGCGTGAGTCCGTAGGTGGATGGACAGACAGATGCGGCTACCGCAGGCTCTTTTACGCTTGGGGCAGAAGGTGATCACGGGAAAGGTGGGGGGAGGCATTGGTGTGGCGGCATGCTGCGTTCATTGTTTTCTGGTGTCTGTTTTTTTCCCGAATGGCAAATCTCGAGGTGTTGAATGCCTTCCTGGATGGTCCTCCTACACTTTGGACAATCTTGGGCCATTGATTCCCAGGTGTCTATGAACATTTCCCACGAGACTCCCTGAGCAGGTATTCTGCTTCCAGGTGGACAAAGAAAGCACTTCAGTGATCCCCTTGTGTGCTTCTTTTGTCCACCTGCTTGGGGAATCTTGTTTGGTCATGCAGACCATGTGCCCAGCCTATTGTAGCCAATCAAGGGCGGTCAATGTCTCATTGCTGGAGATATTGGCCTGGTCAAAGATGCTGGTGTCAGTGTGTCTTTCTTCCCAGCCAATTCACAGGATCTTGTGCAGGCAGCATTGGTGGTACTGCTCCAGTGCCTTGAAGTGTCTGTTGTAGACAGTCCAAATCTCAGACCCATATAGCATGAGGGGAAACTAACTCAGCTCTGTAAACCATGATCCTGGTGTCGTATCTGATGTTGTTGTTCTTGAATACCCTTTTCCTTAGACGGCCGATGGCTGCGCTAGCACAGAGGACATGGTGTTGGATCTCTTCTTCAACAACTTCTTTGGCCAACAGGTCACTGTTGAGCTATTGGAAGTGCTCAATGTTCTCCAAGTTCTCTAACTGAATATAGTGTGGGAAGGATCCGCCTAAGGAACTACCAAAAGCAAATGTCCATGATTAGTTCTGAAAATTGTGGCAGGTAATATTTCTTTCAAGATACTTAATCATCCAGATATATCGCACCATTATTTACAGAATCACAGAATTGTTATGGTGCAGAAAAGAGATCATTTGGCCCATCATGCATACAGCTCTTCAAACGAGCAGCATTACCTCATGCCAGTCTCTTACTATTTCTTCATATCCTTGCACACTATTCAAAAAAATTGTCATACAGGGACTTCTCATTTCCAAGTCATGTTCCTTGCTAGTTTTCTGAGAGTCAAGTAATGGGGATTTGGTCATATCCGTACATTGACATGTTCTATTACTGATTCAATTTATCTCATGTAAAATCAAGATGTGGCTGAAGACACTAGATACTGAAACCCTGACAATATTACAGCAAAAGTACTGAAACAATGTCCTTTAGAACTTCTTGTGGCCAAGTCATTTAATTACAGCTATTACACTGGCATCTGGGTAGTGTTGTAGGACAGATAGATCTGGGGTTTCAAATATATCATTTTTTAAAATTTGTGTCACAAGTAGACAGGTTAGTTAAGAAGGCCTTTAGCATGCTTGCATTCATCGCTCAGACCTTTGAGTATAGGGGTTGAGATGTCATTTTCAGGTTGTACAGGACATTGGTGAGACCTCTTCTGCAGTACAGTATGCAGTTTTGGTCGCTCTGTTATCAGAAGGATATTATTAAATTGGACAGGGCTCAGAAAAGATTTACTAAAATGTTTCCAGGAAGGGAGGGTTTGAGTTATAAAAAATAGGCTGAGGCATTTTTCAGTGTAGACTAGGAAGTTGATGGGTGACGTTAAAGAGGTTTATAAAAACATGAGGGCCATAAGTAAGCTGAATAGGAAAGGTCTTTTCCCATGGGTGGGAGACTCTTAACTAGGCAGCATATGTTTATTGTGAGAAGAGAAATTTTTTTTAAAAGAAGGACATGATGGCAACTTTTTTACACACAGAGTGGTGAGAGTGTGGAATGAACTGTCAGAAGAAGTGATGGATGCAGGTACAGTTACAACATTTAAAAGACATTTGGATAAGCATATGAATAGGACAGGTTTGGAGGGATATGGGCCAGATGCAGGCAAGTGGGACTAATTTAGTTCGGGAACATGGTCAACATGGGCTGGTTGGACCAAAGGATTTGTTTCCATGCTGTATGACTCTACGACCTTATCTAACCAAACATGTCCAAAATTACCCAGTTAAGTCCTATACAGGACAAATCCAATCCTGCCAAATAATGCGCCATCTATCTTATCTCAATCGTCAGTAAAGTGAGGACAAAAGACCTGAGTTCCAGAAGTGAGCTGAGAGTGATTACCCTTGATATCAGAGCCCATTTCTAGTAACAAGGAATATGAGCAAAATCAGGGGAAAGACACCACACTGGTCAGCATCATAGAGGCACAAGGAAGATGGCTCTGTTTGTTACAGACCAGTTATCTCAGCTCCAGGACATTTCTGCAGGTATTCCTCAGGGTAGTGTTCTAGACATAACCATCTTTAGTTGTGTCATCAATGACTTTTCCTCCATCATTAGGTGAAGTGGGAATTTTTGTTGATGACTGTTCAATTTCCAGCATCATTCATGATTTCACAGATACAGAAGCAGTCAAGTCCTGGACAATGTCCAGGCTTGGGCTGACAAGTGGCTAGTGACAGTCTTAACACACAAAAGCTAAGCAATGACTATCTCAAATAAGAAAGAACGTAACCATTGCCCTTTGTCAATCAACAGAATTACCATTACTGAATCCCCTACCATCAACATGTTGGATTTACTACAGAAACTGAACTCAACAAGGCAGATAAATACTGTGATTAAAAGTGCAGGAAATTCTGAGGAAGAGTCACTGGACCCAAAACATTACCTCTGATTTTTTTCTTCACAGATACTGCCAGGCCTGCTGAGCTTTTCCAGCAAATTGTGCTTTTGTTCCCGATTTACAACATCCGCAGTTCATTTTTTAAAAATTTAGCTTTGGCTTGCAGTAGTTCAAGAAGACAACTTACCACCACCATCTTAGGGCAACTAGGGATGGGAAATAAACGTTGTCCCAGCCAATGATGCCTATATCCCACAGATAAATCTTATAAATTACAGAATGAAGTGACTGGCAGGCTGCTCCACAGACAGTGACTGTAGCACAGAGTAAATAAAGACTCTTTTTCAATTCTGGATCAGACAACTTAACTTTAACAAGATGGAAGCACGCTGAAAAAACCAAGATGCAAAATGACAGGGAATTAACTTTAGGTTTTAGTTTTGGGGCCCTTATAATGTGCAAAATTAAATCTATATAGTCTTGGAACTTGATACTAAAAGCCCAAATATAGGCAGGAGGATATTGGGTAAGGGAATGAGCATGCCTATGGTGGTGGCTATAGTCATAGGCTATAGGCTGTAGTCATAGGCAATAGACTATAGTCTGGATGGCCAGCTGTAGAGCCTTGTGATATTTAACAAACATCTTGAAGTTGTGCAATTAGAACACAGACATAGAGCTGTACAGCACAGTACAAGCCCTTCGGCCCAACATGTTGTGCCAACCTATTATCCTACTAAGATCAACCTACCCTGCATATCCCACATTTTACTATCCTCCAAGTGCCTATCTAAGAGTCGCTTAGAAGTTTCTAAAGTATCTGACTCCCCTACCACTGCTGGCAGCGCATTCCACACGCCCACCACTCTCTGTACGAAGAACCTACCCCTGACATCTCCCCTATACCTTCTTCCGATCATCTTAAAATTATGCCCCCTCATAATTGTCATTACTGCCCTGGGAAAAAAGTCTCTGACTATCCACTCTATCTATGCCTCTCATCATCTTGTACACTTCTATGAAGTCACATCTCATCCTTCTTCACTCCAATAAAAATAGCTCTAGCTCCCTTCACTTTTTTTCATAAGACTTGCCCCGTAATCCAGGCAGCATCCTGGTAAATCTCCTCTGCACCCTCTCTAAAGCTTCCACATCTTTCCTATAATGAAGTGACCAGAACTGAACATAATATTCCAAATGTGATCTAACCAGCATTTTATAGAGCTGCAGCATAACCTCATGGCTTTTAATCCCAATTCCCCTGCCAATGAAAGCCAACACACCATATGCCTTCTTTACATCCCTATCAACCTAGGTGGCAACTTTGAGGGATCTATGGACATGGACTCCAAGATGCCTCTGTTTCTCCAAGATGCCAAGAATCCTGCCATTAACCCTGCATTCTGTATTGAAATTCGACATCCCAAAATGAATCACTTCACACTTTCCTGGGTTGAATTCCATCTGCCACTTGTTTGCCCAGCTCTGCATTCTGTCAATGTCCCATTGCAACTTAAAAGCAGCCCTCCACGCTGTCCACAACTTCACCAACCTTCGTGTCATCGGCAAACTTACTAACCCACCCTTTCACTTCCTCACCCAAGTCATTTATAAAGATCACAAACAGCAAAGGTCCCAGAACAAATCCCTGCAGAACACCGCTGGTCAGGCTGAATACTTTCCATCTACTACTACCCTCTGTCTTCTATTGGATATCCAGTTTTGTATCCAGACAGACAAATTTCCATGAATCCCATGCCTCCTCACTTTCTGAAATGAGCCTACCATGTGAAAGCTTGTCAAATGCCTTGCTAAAATCCATACACACCACATCCACTGCTCTACCTTCATCAATATGTTTTGTCACATCCTCAAAGAAATCAATAAGGCTTGTGAGGCATGACCTGCCCCTCACAAAGCCATGCTGACTATTTCTAATCAAACTGTGCTTTTCCAAATATTCATAACTACTATCTCTCAGAAGCCAATAATTTTCCCACCACAGTTAGGTGACTGACTTAAAAATCATTGTTGTTGTGTGGGTTTTAGAAACCTGGGGCTGAGAACCCTCATTGTAGGGGGAGCGGTAAGTGGAGTGGACAGGCAGGACTTGCCAGTTTCACAAGTCTCTTTTAACAACTCATCTTGCAGACAGAAGAAACAAGACTGGTTGCCCTCAGATCTCAGAAGCAATTCCTTTACCTCCACTCTGCTCAACACCAACCTCTCTTCCTCCATAATGATTACCAACCTCTGTTCCATCTCAATATCACAGCTGACCTCTGTCTCTCCACCACTCCAATCTCTAAGGACCCTAGCTCTGATTTACTGCCACTGGCTCTCCTTTTTATGTTATCGATTTGGCTCCCAACAAGCCAGGAACAGAGTTTTCCAGGAACTTTGCAACACCTAACTTAACTGGCTTTCCAGCATCTCGGACATACCACCTCATAAACACAGAAGTCAGCATGGTACAACTGCATTTATCTGAACAATGACAGAGGGATTTTCCTCCCAATATTGCACTAATTTCCTTCTGTATGTCCCTGATAAGACAGCCATTGGCTACTCCTTCTCTGCTCGTTCCTTGCGAGTGTTGTCAGGGCCAGGGTTCCCAGACCATCTCCCACCTATGTGTCCCATTTCTACTGGTCTTGTGACCACCACGCAAACCATGACATTTATCCTCCGAGTGAACAAATGCCTTGGCAAAAATTGGAGAGACAACGTTTAAATACAATTCTCCTCTCTCACTCTCTCCAGTCAACTGTTGAAGATGTAAGTGTGAGGAGTTG
Organism: Stegostoma tigrinum; assembly: GCF_030684315.1. Classification (NCBI taxonomy): domain Eukaryota; kingdom Metazoa; phylum Chordata; class Chondrichthyes; order Orectolobiformes; family Stegostomatidae; genus Stegostoma; species Stegostoma tigrinum. The sequence goes on along the minus strand of NC_081364.1, from coordinate 23,402,314 downwards.
TTGGGGCCTTGTAGTCAATTGATGCTGCTTTCTTACTCTTCAGGGATCTGCTGGTATGTCACCAGAGGCACTCATGTAATAGAATGACCCTTAATCCAGGCAACTGCAGAGGTGGGATCTGGAAATCTAGCCCTGTGAATCTGATCTGACGATTACTTGATGTCCAATAAGCTCCTTACAAGCAGCAGACAGTGTTAGTCACAAATGGATCTTCTCCTTCTCGTGAATCCAGGAAAACAGCTTGGAGAAGCGTTAGGATCTCCATCTACACTGGCTGAAGACAACTAAACAAATATAAATTTGTGCTTAACCTCCAATCTACTACATCTGTAGTGCAGAGCACAGCTAGTAACACAAATAAAAGAAAACCATCCAGATACAAACATTTACATTAGTGAAAATGTAATTAAAATGTCCAAATTCATATAAAACATGCATTATCAATGAAACATCCCACCCACATATAAACCAGGACACTTTATTTATAACAAAATGATTCTTCTCTTTATTGTGATCCAGCCAAAAATGTCAGTGATGTGCTACTAAATGCTGTTATTATGTTCAATTGTTAAATATTACTAAGCTCCTACAAATGAAATCTCATGAAAACAATAATTTGGTGAAGCACACATTGATTAGGAAGCTTCACTAGTCAAATTCTGTGCCTTCATTACACTATAACTATCTTTCTCTGGGTATTTTGTACTATACAGTGTAAGCATGAGCCAATCAGATCTGATGCACTCCATATAACTTTGGAAACTCATTACAATGTGCTTCTGGGTAGTCTTTACAATGTCAACTATTTGTTCAGTGTGCAGTTTTTCCAACTAGACTTGTTTGTCTAAGTTGCATGACAGGTTAAATGATTGACCTGAATGAATTTCTTGCCTACACTAAGCGAGCAATGAGGCTTATTTTATGGATGCAAAAGGTAATGATAGGAATGTTGCAGCATGTGGCTTGCCAAAATCCTAAATGTGGGACTTGCAAGTGCTACCTCATTAATAGCACTGGAGTGTACTTTCATCAGTATCTTTCTTTATGTTGTAAATCTAACACTTTTGTGAATGACACTCACTGTGTTTTGGTTCCCATGACAACCCAATACTTACACATATGATGGCATACTGTGTCAAAATATTTTAAGCACTTTTTATAGCAAGTTACTTTGAACTTCTGTTGTGAAATTCCGTAAAACAGATTTGGTCTACAAAGACAAGAACAGAAAATGCTGGAGAAACTCAGAAGGTCTGGCAGCAACTGTGGGGAATGAAACAAAGTTTAATTTTTCAAATTCAGTTGGGCTCGTCTTCAGAACTGATCAAAAGAAATGTCACATTGGACTGGGAATGTAAACACTCTTTATCTTTCCACAGATGCTGGCAGATCAGCTGAGTTTCTCTAGCACTTTCTGTTTTAATTTCAGATCTATAGTATTTTGTCTTTATGTGATCCTCCCTGGGACTGTTCTGATATTTTGTTAGGGTAGCCAGCTCTCCAGGATTGGCCTGGAGTCTTCAGGAATTGAAGCTTAATATCCAGCACATTGCTGTATGCAATCCTGGGCAAAATTCATTAGGGGCATTAACAAAAAATAATTCTTTGCCTGATATAGAAATATTGAAAATGGAGAAAAAAGACCGTTTGGCTGCTGGTCATCTGTCGAGCAGTTAAATACAATTCTTCTTGCTTTCCAAAAGGTATAGGAAGGCCAGTGAGGATGTAGTGAGGATGGATGTATTGGCTGACAAGCTACTAGAATGTTATGTGATGAAACCTTCAGAAAGATGACTAATCACAGTTGGAAGCCCTATACTTTCTGCTGCTTTTTCCCTGTAGGCTTGAAAACGTTTTCTTTTCAAATACAAACTCCTTACACAAATACTTGCATCACGGGCTTCAATTTGCACCCCATTTTCTCAATTTTTGGTTCTAGCTTCACTTTCCTCGGCAAGTAACTGCTTTCTCGCAAAACCTGCTGATTGAATCAGCTCCATAAATGTAACTACTTGCTTTGATTTGATTTATTTACTGTCACATGCATTTTGTTGCAAAATACAGTGAAAAGTGCTGTTTGCTGTCGGCCATTCTCCGGTGCCATCTTAAAACACAGAAAAATAAGCCAGAACATAGAATAGAAAGGCAGAAAAGTAATGAAATAATTAAAGTGTTCAACTTGATAGTCCTTCTTGTTGAGTGGTCTGCCATGGGCCATGGCCCTGGTGGCCAGGCAGGAGCCTCCTTCTCTGTGGCACTACTAGAACAAAATTTGCCACTCCTCAGCGGCATCTCATTTCCACTGGCACCCTCGCCACGATGAGTCCTCCCTGGACCCTCGCCAATGCAGACACTACCGATGCTGAAAGGTACTGCGCCAGCCCAAACGTGACCCCAACACTGTCATGAATCTGCTTCAGGCCCACCTCACCGAAGCCGCAGTTGCTGATGGCACCAGCTCTCATACTGGGCACAAGCTTGCCTCCGCCCGCCCCCTTCCATGAAATCCGCGCTGGACACAGACGCTGCCAGGAACTCAGCCCACCCTCTGCGGCAGCAGTGATGAGTCAGCACCGGAAACTGCCTCGTCGATACAGAAACTGCCGGGAGCCCAGACCCACCTCCACTGCAGTCGGCGTCAGTCAGCGCTGGGCTGTCTTGTGTCTGCGCTGGGAGCTCGGTCACTGCCGATGCTGTCACCGTGACCAAGCTCTTAAACAAGTTGTAAGTAAAATAAAAGAGAAAGAAAATGAAATTGAGAAAAGAGAGAAAGAAAAGAAATGAAAAGAAAAGCAGATGGAGGGGATGAGCCTTGTGTTCAGACTCCATACACAACTCCACTTGCACTTAAAGAATAAAAATGTCTTTCATTGAGAACATATTTTGACAAACAACCCAATTTTATTAACTTTCCTAGCAAAAATACGAAAGTTTATAGAGGTTTTACTGCTCTGCTCAGGTCTGCCCTGGCTACTGTGAATACAGATACATTGGTTTGATCTCTGCTCATCTAAATGACTTTCACAGAAGAGTCTGGTTAGTCACATGCCCAGGTCCATGTAGTAAACTTCAAGTGGTTGCACAATTGTTGTGCAATATGTTTCTTAACAGGACAATTTGTTCCATTTTTTCCCTATAGGATTACACATTTCCTCCACAGTAACAAGTAAAAAGATCTTTTTTTTAAACTAAAGCAACAAGTATTTAAACAAAAACATGGATCTACTATCCCATAGTTTCTTGATCTTTAGTGTCAATCATCTTCTTAGGCATAGTGCAATTCCTCACCCACACAAACATTGTGTGCAAGACTAAAAACATTCACACTTTTGTATAAATTTATCCTGATCCTGCTAAGTTTAGTCAAGTATTCACAGACAGATTCACTCATTCAACATTTGTGTGCTTCAATGAACATTCAGGAAGTTTGATCACCACTGCAGAAAGAAAAATGTCTCTATTAAGTTTGCTTCTGAATCAATCAATCAATCACACGGTGCAGGGTAAGAAACAACTTTAAACCCTGCCATAACATTCAATCGTTGTTATGAAATTTCTCAGATATAAACTGAAGCTGAAGTAGCTTTCATAATTAAGCAAATTACTGACAAACCACTTCCATTCTCCTACTCAAAATTATCAGTTTAAAAGAGCTAGGAAATCTCACCATAAACATTTTGTAAAAATTATCAGCAGAAAATAATCTGATGTAGGTTTTGTGAAAGTTGAGAACACAGCAAACACATCTGGCCATTTGTAATATGCATCAGTAACATATATCGGTCTGCTTTAAACCAACTTGAACTCTGCCACAGTTCACAGGTCTATTCCAAGTATAGAACTAAGCAACAGCAGGGGTATTTCTGCGTGACTGATGTATTTTGCAGCTGTTTACATGGGGTTCCATATCATCCAGTTGAAGCCTCCAGGAACAGCTTGCAATTAACACATTTCTATTTTAACCATGCCATAAACGCGGCTCATGTAGCTCCAAAAGCAACCCTGATTGGTCCCAGAGGCATTTTCACACATTATCGTAATAGCATACAATTCATACAGGCATGGCAGTTTGCACAATTAGTGCAAAATGTGATGCCAAATCATCATCATGGATGTTAAGGGGTAGCTTTACAAATGTCCACTGATGGACAGAAAGTTCTGTGAGGTAAACAGGCCCAAATGTCTGTGACCTGATTGCACTCTTGATGTATTATATGCTGTGCACAGTTTGAATTTGTTAACTGAATCCTTATATGTGTTAACACTTTTAACAATTAGGTGATGTTTTAGTTATGGTAGCAAAGAATTTATGTCATTATCAGATTAACTATAAAAGAAATTCCATGCAAAATGATTTGCCCTTCAAATCTGTACAGATAAAGTAGAAAATTAAACATGCATTGAATTTCCAGCTTTTGCTGTTGCTTAACATCTTCACTGACCTCAATGCAGTGTAAACCCAGAAGTTATAATTCCAGTGTCCAATATAACCTTAGATAACGCAGTGTAGAGCTGGATGAACACAGCAGGCCAAGCAGCATCTTAGGACCATAAAAGCTGACATTTTGGGACCTAGACCCTTCATCAGAAAAGGGTCTAAGCCCGAAACATCACCTTTTGTGCTCCTAAGATGCTGCTTGGCCTACTGTGTTCATCCAGCTCTACACTGTGTTATCTCGGATTCTCCAGCATCTGCAGTTCCCATTATCTCCAATGTAACCTTGCTTTCTCTGAGCAAGTTAGGTTAAATTGGAATTAATGGGAAGCTTTCCCAACCAGAAGAAAATATTAATTGTACAATGAAGGCAATGTCATCATCTTCACTGGCTCTTCAATCAATAGAAATGTTAATGAGTCAAAAATAAGAGGGGAAAATGACTGTTACTTTCACAAGGAGTTCCTCCAAATGTCAGAAAGTAATTCAGCAAACTGCAGCAAGGTAAAGTTAGTTTATGCTCAGAGTGAAACAGTGCTGATGCTGTCACTTTTCCAGTTTTTCAGTTTCACGTTAACATACAAAGTATTTATAATATTTTTAATTTTAAATGAATAAAGGCAACTGTGAGTCTCAGAAACATGTCTTCAATATGAATTTGAGTAATTGTTCTGTTAACGCCAATTGGATGAAGTTTGGGAGAATAAAAACTCTGCAAATTCACAATGAACCTCTTTATGCTGATGAAATTAAACTATTACATCCAGAGATGTTATGCTAACTCCCAGCCATCACTCTTCCCTTCTCCAGAGTTACCTCAACAGTACAATTCCACGTGTCTGACCATTTCTGGAATATTATTCCTCTAGTGTCTTCTAATTTTCTTTGCAATAATGTGATTTACTTGGCTCCAAGAACCAGTTGCAACAATTTATTCCTCATTCTAATGATATGTTGCAGGAAATAAAGAATTTTGCTTACGTCCTTCGTATACTAATGCGAAATGTTATGCCACTTCGTAGTGACTCATTTATTGGCAAGGATTTTCACCTTTCAGGTGTATTGTAAGGGTTGGGAAAATTCCTAGTTTGGCCTCTACTCCTCAAGAAAAAGTGCCTGCAAAGGTGGGATTTTCATTCTGTAGGACAGGTACCAGTATGAGCTGGAGTATGGCTAGCCCACAGTGGAAAAAGCTCAGAGGTAGCTCAGAGGTTTGCATCTCACTGTAATATCAGCTAATGTTGATCTGATCTTGCCTAGTTCATGCTCTGTGCAATGTAACCTGTATACCTCTGCCTCAGTTTTTTTGATCTGTGCATCCTTTGCTTACTATGGTCTGCTGTACTGCTCGTAAGCAAAGCTTTTCACTGTATTTTGGTACACATGACAATAAATAAAACAATCAAGGAGCTGCTGTATGCCATGGGGAACTAATTAAAAGGCCCACTTCATGTTGCGTGACTTTGTGGTAATTGTAATAAAAAGCATAGACTCTCTCGCCCTCATCACTCATATCCCCTCAAACTCCACCCACTCCCCATGCCACAGGCCTCATGTCCCTTCCCTCAACCCAATAACCACTCAATTCCCTACGCAAAGCTATGCCCAACCACTCACATTTCATGCCCTATCCACCTCTCATATCAAGCAACACCTTTCCATTCACATCCCACTTACTTCCTTATGACACATGCACCCAATAACTTTAGCTCCTGCTATGCCCAATGACAAGCTATACCATGCACAGTCCACTCACTGCCTTTCATATATCCCATGCCAAGCTATGGCACTTTTTTGCCCATTAAGGGTGATTTATTTGACATATCCTATCATTCATAACTCTCCATTTTCATTGAAAGCATCCTTGTCTCACTGTAGGTCAATAAAGTGCCAATCATTCAGACTATTTAAACTATCAATGGCAGAAACTACAAATGCTTGTGCAATTGACAGAAGAGATCACAAAGCCAGAGCTGTCAATCAAGCAATGTTTTCTCAGGGGCTCAGCTAAAACTCGAGTGTATGCCAAATCTCATTATACATTCTTGATAAAGAGGCCAGATGTCCATTATACTCTTGAAACATTTGAGCCCTGTGGAATAATTATTCCATTTTATAACAGGTTTTTGGAACAACTGATTGTGGAAGACCTATTGGTCAGTTATCAATTTTCTAAATTCAGAAATACAAGAAATGCTTTTACCTGTGTAGGTGGGGGGTCTCGTCAGAAAACAGCTGCTCATGAGTATGTCATTCAACCCATTGGCCTCTCATGTACCCCATGCCAAACTACTTGAATACTGATGTGAGAGTGCCAGGAAGGAGCTCTAGCAAAACTTGAGTCAATTAGAATCAGTAAGAAAACTCTCAGCTGGTTAGAGTCATGCTTGGCACAAAGGAATGTTTTGCGGCTGTTGGAGTCAGTCAGCTCAGTTCCAGGAGATGTCTGCAAGAGTTCTTCAGCAGAGCATTCTAAATCTAACCACCTTCAGCTGCTTCATCAATGACTTTGCCTTCATCATATGGTCACACGTGGTGATGTTCACGGGACATTGTACAATGTTCAGCAGCATTGGCAACTCTTCAGAAACTGAACCAGTCCAAATACAGAAATTCTTAGATAATATCCAGGTTTAGGGGGATAAGTGGCAAGTAAAATTCACACCACCGAAGTGCCAGGCAAAAACCATTCCAAACAAGAGGAAATCTGTCCTTTCTCTCCATTTTCTGAAGAAGGGTCCAGACCCAAAAGTTCAGCTTTCCTGCTCCTCTGATGCTGCTTGGTCTGCTGTGCTCCTCCAGCTCTACACCTTGTCATCTCAGATTCTCCAGCATTGGCAGTTCCTACTATCTCGGAACCTGACCTTCTTTCCTGAGCAAGTATGGCATTACCATTGCTGAATTCCCACTATCAACATTTTGGTGTTGTCACTGATCAGAAACTGACTGGACTGTATAAAAATGTGACGACAAGAGCATGTCAGAGGCTAGGAATCCCTCAGTGAGTAACTCACTGCCTGACTCCCCAAAGCTTGTCGACCATCTACAAGGCACAAGTCAGACGTCAGACGTTTGACTAAATATTCTCCACTCCCTTAACTGAGAGCAGCACCAACAAGAAATGCAAGAAGCAAAAAGCAGCCTGCCTGATGGGCAGCACATCCCCAATAATTCACTCGCTCTCCTGCTCAGCAGCAGTAACGTGTGCTATTGACCAGATGCACTGCAGAAATTCCCCAAGCCTCCCTAGAGATCACCTTCCAAATTCATAACCACTACCTTCTAAGAGGACAAGAGTGACAGACACATGGAACTTTACCTTGGAACTACCTTGAAGCCACAAGCCATCCTGCCTAACCTGTGTTCTCATAACCACCCAAACCTACCTCAAAGGCTACATTACTTACCCGGCACCTTGCCACCAATGCACTCTGACACACCATCTACCAGCTATCATAAGTCTAACTCACCTAACATCTGATTTACTTGGCACCTGGCATCCCACCCCCGACACCTTATTGACACTTTAACCCTGACCCATCTGACACCCTATTTGTCTGGATCATTGCACCCTACCCATTAGTATTCTAACTTCCAGCAACCTAACCACCCAGCACACAAACTTCACAAGTACTGTATGCATTTCCCCTTTGACAGTAGCTGTCGAAGTGAATGTAAGGACATTTAAATATCAGAATATGGTAGCTGTGAAATGGGGCCAAAGTTTTCCTTCCTCTGATGGTTTTGAAGCAGGAAAGAATTCTCAGAATGAAAATATGGCTCTATATATCTGAGGGAGGCCAGATTTGAACCATCTTTCAGAAATATGGACCTCCATTCTCACATTAAAAAAAAGACTGTAATGGCAATTTATGTGAGACTGTCACTCCCCAGAGAATCTGGCCCAATATGCAGAAATAATAGAGACTGTCTATCATAAATCCTCACACCTGGTACCTCTTCAGTTCAGGTTTAGTTTGAGTTTGTTGCTGCCACAGTCTAATGCTCTTCACAGATTGTTTCAATCTCAGTTACTGACTAGAGGCTATATATGTACACTGAACAAACTTCATGGAAGTTTGAACCAAACCAGATGGTTAATGTTATGCTGAAAGGAAAATGAATGCAATTGTGCATTAGATAATAAAATAAATACAATCTGGTACCTAAGGGATCCTGTTTCTACACTGCAACATTTATTGTTTTTAATTTACATTGTGTAAGACAACTAAACTTGGGCATTACAGTATAAAGCTTCCAACTTTTAACTATGCCTGCAACTAATCAACATTGTTCAACACACATATTCATTTGAACTTAACATGGCTGAGCCAAACTAAATATTTGAATATAATCTCTATCCTGTTCAAGTAATTTCAACCACTAAAGTGTGAGTTAGAAATAATTGTATACACTGAGGTCTACACAAAAGGTTCATCTATGTTGGTAACTATATCTAGCAGTAGAAAACTCCAACTTAAGCATTAGTGCATGCTTGTAAACGATATACATGAGTTACTTATTTCAAAATCACTTTCACTCAACATAAAAGCTTAATAAATAGATCAACTGGTTTACTTCAAGAACAAGGCAATGATTCAATAATCCGCAAGCCAAAAAACAGAGGAATTAGATGATATTAAATCAGAATATTGTACTGTAGTAATAGGACCCCAGGAAGTGGAGTAGACCATTCAGTCTCTCAAAACCTGTTCTGCGTTTCAATTTGATTGTGATTGACCCATATCTTAACTCTATTTTTCTGCCGGTGTGTTATCAATTTCCTGAATTTCCAGTACTTTAATTGGGAATGCAGTGTCATTGTGGTAATATCACTAGATTAGTAATCCAGAGGTCCAGGCTCTAAATGTTCTGGGGACATGGAATTGCACTCACGGTGACATCTGAATTCAGATTAAAACAAATCTGGAATTAAAAATACTAGTCTAATTGTAACCATTGTCGCAAAAACCCTCTGGTTGGTCAATGTCTTTTAGGGAAGAAAATCTGTCATCTTTACCTAGTCTGGTCTACATGTGATCCCAGACCCAGAGCCATGTGGTTGACTTTTAACCTCTGAACCTTTTAACGTCCTCTGAAATAGCCCAGCAAGCCACACAGTTCCAGGGTAATTCGGGACAGGCAATAAATGCTGGCATTACCAGTGAGTCCCACTTCCCAATACTGAAAAGTAAAAGGTACAGCTGTCAGAACTGAAGATAAGGATAGACTGTCCATTGCACCCTGAGTGTAGGAAGCCCAATAGACAGTGGTGCAGGTTTTGGAGGGGTATTATCGAGGCAGTCAAGAAAATTGACACCACATTAAGAACATCCACACCAGAAAGTTGCTTGGTGACTTTTAAAGGCTGATCCAGCTTAGTGAAGAAACTGGTGCAATTAGATGACATGTCCATCATGGGCCTCCTGCAGTGCCACGATGATGCCACCCGAAGGTTGCAATCCACTCCCCCTCCCATTCTTTAGATGACATGTCCATCATGGGCCTCCTGCAGTGCCACAATGATGCCACCCGAAGGTTGCAGGAACAGCAACTCATATTCCGCCTGGGAACCCTGCAGCCTAATGGTATCAATGTGGACTTCACCAGTTTCAAACTCTCCCCTTCCCCCACCGCATCCTTAAACCAGCCCAGTTCGTCCCCTCCCCCCACTGCACCACACAACCAGCCCAGCTCTTCCCCTCCACCCACTGCATCCCAAAACCAGTCCAACCTTTCTCTGCCTCCCTAACCTGTTCTTCCTCTCACCCATCCCTTCCTCCCACCCCAAGCCGCACCCCCATCTACCTACTAACCTCATCCCACCTCCTTGACCTGTCCGTCTTCCCTGGACTGACCTATCCCCTCCCTACCTTCCCACCTATACTCTCCTCTCCACCTATCTTCTTTTCTTTCCATCTTCGGTCTGCCTCCCCCTCTCTCCCTATTTATTCCAGAACCCTCACCCCATCCCCCTCTCTGATGAAGGGTCTAGGCCCGAAATGTCAGCTTTTGTGCTCCTGAGATGCTGCTTGGCCTGCTGTGTTCATCCAGCCTCACATTTTGGTGCAATTGAACTGTCAGCTTCTAGTTTATGAGCTTCACTCATCCCTTCACGTTTAAAGTACTCTTTCTGGCTCCTCACCTGGTTGTCAGAGAAACTCACTTCAACAAACGCCATCTTTCCAAACAGTTGGAATTTTTAACTCAAACAAATAACTCTATCAGTCAGACTTCAGAATTCGTGGGAAGCAGGTTTACTGTTTGTCTCAGAAAAGTACTTCAGACTGTAAGTAATAGGTACCTGGAAACATGTGGAAGTTGGTCACTGAGGTTAACAGAGCAGTGAGGTTACCAACTCCAATTTCAGGTCATTATGCTCCCCTTAGGCTGATTATCCCACCATATAAAATGGCGACCCAGCCAATGCTAACATTCCACTAACAGAGTCTTCCAGGGAAAGGTTGTGTTATTAGAGATGACATACTTCAAGTGTTTTGCTAAACCAAAATTCAATTTTTTGCTCTCGAGGGAGTGCAGCAAAGATTTACCAGGCTGATTCCGGGGATGGGGGGGGTCTGACATGTGAGGAGAGATGGACTAGGTTGGGATTGTTTTTGCTGGAGTTCAGGCAAATGAGGTGGAGTGGGGGCTCTCATAGAAACTTATAAAATTCTAACAGGACTGGACAGGGTAGATGCAGGGAGGATGTTCCTGATGGTGGGTGCGTCCAGAACCAGGGGGGCACAGTATGCGGATTCGGGGTAGACAATTTAAGATGGAGATGAGGAGACTTTTCTTCATCTAAAAAGAGTGGTGAATCTGCTGAATTCATTACCACAGGAAGTAGTCGATCCCAACACATTGAATGTATTCAAGCGGCGACTAGATATAGCACTTGGGGCAAATGGGTTCAAAGGTTATGGGAAGAATGCAGGATTGGGCTATTGAGTTGGCCAATCAGCCGTGGTCTTGAAGAATGGAGGAGCAGACTCTAAGGGCTGAACGGCCTCCTCCTGCTTCTAGCTTCTAGATTTCTACGTTGCTATGTTATTCCATTTAGATCAATGTCAAAATGCCATTTCTCAAACCTGGATTTGGCCAAGGAACTCCCAGAGAATGAAACAAATGTTTGACCTCAAAACCTCACCAAAAGCAAAGTAACTGGTCATTCAACTTGGAACAATTTTGAATGTCATGCTTGTTTAAACTGCAATAATGGATGTGTGATCCTTTTCATTCACAGTCAACATTTTGAGCTATTTTTACAAACTATACAAAGTTGCAGCTTTCACTGAGTGGTAGGTCTTTTGGTTTGTGGAAATAAAGGAAATAAATATATAGAGAAAACTGTGTGTTTTGTAGCTATGGTGTCTGGCATGTGCTAGATCTCACTTTAATTGGACAATACTATGCAGTATTAGTAAAATGCATTTTGGATGATTTTTCATGAAATGTTCTGCACAACTGTTTATCACACTGCACTCCAGTCACCCTGACTTGCCTTTCAGAAATCCAGCCAGATTTAGTGGCTATAATGAAGCAGGAAGCCAACAGTTGTGATGGAACAGGATATCCTTGAACTTCTGCATTCTTCTTTCTACAATTCTTTTGTTTTGCTCCGTCTACAGAAACTACTTGTGGGACACACATACACTCTCCCATCAAGTGCTGTTTCCAACATCAAAACATTTTCCTCTCTGCTTCTTTCTGGATTCTGACATCAAGTGGATAAGTCCTGCCATGATTAGTCTTTCTAAAATGCAGCAACTCACCTTTAATCAACATCCTGTGCATTGCAGTTCTATGAAATGTAATTAACAGCTCTTGCAATTCAGTGAAGAATTCATCAAGTCGCACAGTTGCAACTTGCAAATCAAGGTGCAGACAGAATAATTTATTGTAAGATAAATGACATATTGTTCAGGTTAAGAGAAGCTATTTTTACTGCAAGCACTTTTATGGTTTATCATCTGAATTTGTTTTGTATTTGTGGAGTCTATCCTCTAATTGCAAGTATCACTAATGTAAGCTAACACATTCATTGGACATATAATAGGTCATATTTAGAGAGTCTTTGATGGAGTAGATACTGAAAGTGCCCAGGGATTTGTCATGCTTCGTATCCATATGTGTGGACACAAATTCTCTCAAAGGCCAACCATTTCTTTGAAAATGCCATTTCACAGCATTCAAACAGTTGCAATCTTTCACTGAGTTACTTTAAACATTCACTTCAGAAAATGCAAATAACAAAGCTCAGCATTCTCATTCATCTATAGTAAACATAAAATAATAGATTTTATCTAAACAAATTGGTGCTGGGCACATATTCTGTATCAAAATGTGTTCATTCTATTTATAGAACACTGAAGGGCACTGTCTGAAATGTAAAATGAACTTGCCTACCTAACAATAACTGCACTTCAAAATGTTATTAATCATTTAAAACTCTTGTGATCTTTCACCCTGATACACATTAAAATAAGTTCAGATGCTATTACTCCAGGTAGCTCTGGGCCTCTGCAGTCCTCTCCTGATATTTCTCCTTCTGTCCTCCATTCTAGCGCTCTCTCACCAGTGAGCTTATCCCATTCATTTTTTTTGGGCCTTCTTGTTGGCTGTTCCAAGAGGGCCTGCTGCAGTTCCAGCAACAGACTCCATTCCCTGTGGCGCTGTATGTCCTGACACACAAGCAACCTCTGATTGGTGGGCAGTTCTTGGAAGGTATAGAAACACCAAAAGCAGACAATGAACTGTCTGCCATCTAATCCCACCAGGGCCACTGGCTTTCTGACAAGTGGGAGGGCCACCACTGTAGCTATTAATGTCAGCCCTATCTGTTTAAATGGTGCACTTAATGATACCTCTAGCTGTGTTTTGCGCCCAATAAACTATTTTGTGATGCATAACGGATTGCTTGCAACTGAAGAAACAGGCAGCGTATATTTTCTGATTCTGTTTTTTCTAATCTATGATATACTGAAAAGAAGGTTTAATAGAGAGTTAATGCAGTTTCTGACCACGATGTTACTCAGACAATTAACATCTTAACCAAATTAAACCTAGCTATGCATCTGTGTGATAACTCCAGCACAATGCTAAAGAGAGAGTTAAAATGCAGATCTGTGATCCTGGTTTCATGTTTCCAATCTTGACTGTGCTGTCAAGGCTTGGTACTAAAGAGAGGCTGGGAACTGCAGCAAACACGATAACAATATTAGAAGGTTAGTCAGCCAGGCTTTCCCTGCACAACAACATGCAGTCGAGAGAGGCCAACTTTGTTCTCTCCTAAAGTTGCCTCCAGATTTAAAGCTGCTGTATAGGATTTTCAAACTGGCAGCAAATGATTTTCATACAAACAGTGAAGCCAGAAACATGATTCACAAGAAACAGGATCCCACAGACCCTTCGGCGTCTGTGTAAGAATTTGACCTTAGGTCCGATGGTTCAACTCCTGTTCAATGATGTCTTTTTCCAGGCTACACACAGTTACCTGCTGTCAGTGTATCATTGATTCTTTTAGTTTAATTCATCTACTAGATTTGAATCGATTCTAACTATTAACAGAATAAAATCTTTACGCTGTGAAATATCATTGGAATATTTTAATCACTTTCAAAATTTTAGAAGAAACCCGATGACAGAAAAGTTTTCCTTTCTAATTTGACAGCGAATGCATATTGGTAAACAATGTATCCACTTTCTGAGAACTGTCATGAAAATAGTCTGTGATAGCAAGAACTGCAGATGATGGAGTCAGAGATAATGCAGTGTGGAGTTGGAGAAACACAGCAGGCCTGGCAGCATCAGAGAAGCAGGAAAGTTGATGTTTCAGGTGGGGTAAATAGTCTGTTGGGATTGGGAATGGTGGTGGTGTGTTACAGATCTCTCTGGAAGTATGTTGTAATCTGGAGCTATGGACAATGATAATAGAGGCTCCAAATTTCTTTCCAACACATGGCTGATCAAAAATCTCTTCTGCTGTTATCTCCTGCCAGTGGCAAATGCTCAAAGAATTTACAAATTGATAATCAACCTGTTTGAACATGTCATGATTGTAGCTTTCCTTGCCCAAGAAGTCCTCGAGGGGTCCTAAACCCAGAGCATCCAATTCAGAGTGAGGGGCACTACTCACTTCACCAAAAGACTTCCTCATTGGAAACAGTCAACATCTTCAAATTTATAGAAATTATTTTGACTCATAGATGTTTACAGCATAGGAGGACGTTATTTGGCCAATCACCTCTGTACCAGTCACCAAAGATCTGACTACACTAATCCCATCTTCCAGTTTACGGTACATAGCCCTGAAGGCTATGGCAATGTAACTGAATATATGAATACTGCTTAAATATTTCAAGAGTTTTTGGCTCAAACACTCTTGCAGCCAGTAAGTTGCAGAATTCCACCACCTTCTGGGTGAAACATTTCTCCGCAATGCTCTATTTAGCCTATTGCTTCTTGCCTCCAATCTATAGTCCTTGCTGTTGACACCTCCACTAATGAAATTAGCCTTCCTATCCACTCTATCTCTTCCATCTCAATTTTATACACCTCGATCAGGTCCCATTTCAATTTTCACTTCTCCAGGACGAAACAGCTCCAGCCTATATAACCTTTTCACACAATCCAAACCTTCTAGCACAGCTAGCATCCTGGTAAGTATCCACTGCATCCTCTCAAATTCAATCAAATCCTTCTGATTATGTGGTGACCTGCAAGGAGTACTCCACTTGTGGCATAACCAATAGTTTACAGAGTTCCAGCACAACCTCCCTGCTCTATTCTGTGTCTTTGCTAATAAAGGAAGTATCCAACATGCTTTCTGATTGCCTTACCGAACCTCAGTGATTTGTGAATATGCAAGTTCTCACTGATCTTCAATACTTTTCAGGCATCTACCACTTATAAAGCAACCCCTTGCCTTGTTAGCTTCTCCTAAGTGCATTTACCTCACATTTTTCTGGATTCAATTCTATTTACTTGTGCTTTGTCCACCTCAATGGTCTGTTGATATTCTCCTTCAGTTTATAGCTATTTTCCTTATGATATACCATCATATCAATTTTCATACCATCAATGAACCTCTTCATCACATCTCCTACATTTAAGTGCAAATCATAGACAAGGTCTTTTCCCTGGGTTCGGGTGTCCAAACCTAGCAGGCATAGGTTTAAGGTGAGAGGGAAAATATTTAAAAAGGGACCTAAGGTGCAACTTTTTCATGTAGACAGTGGTGCATGTTTGGAATGAGCTGCCAGAGGAAATGGCGGAGGCTGGCTCAATTCCAGCATTTAAAAGGCATCTGGATGGGTATATGAAGAGGCAGAATTTGGGCAATATGCTGCATTGAAAACACCACAAAGAGCAAGGGCCCCAGCATCAAGCCCTGCGGGACCCCACTAGAATCAAACTTCCTTTACACAAACATTCCTCATCCATCACTGTCTGCTTCCTGTCTCTCAGCTAATTTTGGATCCAATGTGTTCTTGACCAAGCTGTTATGAAGAAACTTAACAAAAGCCTCATTGAAGTCCATTTAGATGACATCAAATGCATTACTCTCTTCAAACCTAAAAACAAAGAAGAGTTACCAGACACTAACTCTGATTTCTCTCCACAGATGCTGGCAGACCTGCTGAATTTCTCCAGCAATTTCTGTCATTAACATGGTTATTTCCATAAAAGGTTTGATCAAATTTGTCAAAGGCAAACTACAGTTCAGAAATTGATACTGACTATCCCTGATTAATGCGTAACATGCAAGCATAAGTTATTCTGTTCTTAGGATTCTTCCAATAACTTGTCCACAATCAAAGTTAGACAGACTGTCCTGTAATTTCCCAATCAATTCCTTCCTCCTTTTTAAAATAATCAGATAGCACCAGTAGGCATTCCTATGGCACCTCGGCCGTGGCCAGACAAAATTTGAAAATTACAGCTAGGACCACTGATGTCTCCTCCCTTGCCTCCCTCAACGGCCTGGGATAAATTCCGTCCAGGCCTGTGAATTTATCCTTTTCTAAGGCTGCTAAACCTTCTGGTAACTCGTTTTTCTTCACATTAATTTCTTCTAATATTTCACAGTCCTCCACCCTGATGTGTATACCTGCATCATCATTTTCCATTGTGAAGATCATTATGCCCACTTCTTGTGGGTCCACACACAGATTACCTAAATTTTCCCTGCTTTTCCCCTCATTTTCCCCTTGCTCTTTATATACCATATTTACAAAACCCCCTTAGGTTTTTATTTACTCTAGCTGCCAATACTTTCTCCTGCATTCTCTTAGATTTCCTAATTTCCTGCATTTTTCACACTCCTCTAGGACTGCGTTATATTCAGTATGCCTCAATGCCAGACATTAAATTCTCTTTTTCACTTAATCCTAACATTTACATTCCTTGATATCCAGGGCTCTTGGTCTTTGTCCCACCCTTCGTTCGTATGGAAACAAAATTACAAACTGTGCAGAAGGCCGCAGGTATTGTACTCTCTAAATCTCAGCCCAACATACTTACCATGATAAATCACTATGCATAGTGGTTTGTTTTTATTATGAAATCAGTAAACTTTACTTACAGTGAACAAGTGCCTGGACATGAATAATACAGCGTCTCCTCATCACACCATTCATGCATCGACTGAAGATGCGGATTGAGATATAATATCTGTACTCTGTGTTCCTACCTGAGGATCCGACAGACGTGAGATGTCTGGGTAAAGGTAAAACTTTATTCCCTCTCCAGCTCCAGGTAGAGTCACTCCTCGAATCAATAAAACCAGCAGCATCAGATAGGGGAATGTTGCTGTTACATACACCACCTGAGAATGAAAGGAAGCACACCATCAACTTGGCCTTTGTACTGATTTCCAACGAAAGAATAATAAACAGTGGTGACTGTTAAACACTATGCAATTAATACAAAAATCCCACCTTTTACTGTCAGAGTCACAACGCGGAAACAGATCTTTCAGTCCAACTTGTCCGTGCTGACCAGAAATACCAAATAAATCTAGTCCCATTTGCCAGCATATTGCCCTTATCCCTCCAAACCCTGCCTCTTCATATACCCATCCAGATGTCTTTTAAATGCTGGAATTGAACCAGCCTCCACCACTTACTCTGGCAGCTCATTCCAAACAAGCACCACCGTCTACATGAAAAAGTTGCACCTTAGGTCCCTTTTAAATATTTTCCCTCTCACCTTAAATCTACGCCTGCTAGGTTTGGACACCCAAACCCAGGGAAAAGGCCTTGTCAGTTCACCCTATCCATGTCTCTCATCATTTTATAAACCTCTGTAAGGTCAGCCCTCAGTCTCTGATGCTCCAGGGAAAACAGCCACAGCGTATTCAAACTCTATCTATAGCTCAAACCCTCCAACCCTGGCAACATCCTTGTAAATCTTTTCTGAACCTTTTCAAGTTTCACAATGTCCTTCCTATAGCAGGGGGACCAGAATTGCACAGAGTATTCCAAAAGTAGCCTAATCAATGTCCTGTACAGCTGCAACATGACTTCTCAACTCCTATACTCAATGCACTGAACAGTAAAGACAAGCATACCAAATGCCTTCTTCACTATCCTATCTACCTGCTATTCCACTTTCAAGGGGCTATGAACCCTCGCTCCAAGGTCTTATTGTTCAGCAACACTCTCCAGGATCTCATCATCAAGTGTATAAGTCCTGCCATGATTAGTCTTTCTAAAATGCAGCAACTCACCTTTATCTAAATTAAACTCCATCTGTCACTCCTCAGCCCAATGGCCCATCTGATCAAGATCCTGATGTATTCAGAGGTAAGCTTCTTCGTTGTTCACTACACCTCCAATTTGGTGTAATCACAAAATTACTAACCATACCATCTATGTTCACATCCAAATCATTTGCATAAATGACAAAAAGCAGTGAACTTAACATTCCCTGATTATTGCATTAACAATTGATAAACAGAATAATAAAATGCATGATCCTGCCATTTGCCTTATGTAATGTAACCAGATGTGCATGGAAATGAACAGACAAACAACAATTCTAAATTAAAACCAAAAGAACTGCTGATGCTGTAAATCAGGAACAAAAACAAAGTTTCGGGAAAAGCTCAGCAGGTCTGGCAGCATCTGTGAAGGAGAAAACAGTTAACGTTTCCAGTCCAGAGAGCTGTTCTGAGGAAGGGTCACCTGACCTGTAACGTTAACTCTTTTTTTTCTCCTTCACAGATGCTGCCAGACCTGCTGAGCTTTGTTTTTGTTCAACAATTCTAAATTGATTGTGCAATTTTTTTTAAAAGTAGGTTTCCTCTTTCAGCTAAATATGAGAGTCAGTGCATTGTCCATACTTGAGGGATTACTTATAAAATCACGTTCTGAAAAATCGTATTTTCAAAGCCACCATTTGAGCAATGGTTTTCACTAATTTTTTGTTCAATGAGTTATCAGAAAAAGGGAACTATTACCCCTAACGACTGAATCGAGAGAATCCTCCTTCTCAGATGGTTGTTAGAGTTTGGAATGCTTTGTCATAGAAAGGAGAGACCATTGCACTATAATTAAAGGCTAGTCAAGTAAATACGTGAAGTTGCAAAACAGACATGGAGAGCACAGGGTAAGGGGTATTACTTTTAGATTGCTCTCAGAAAGAGCTGGCATAGATGCTATGAGCCAAATGGCCATGCAATGGTTCTGAATAGGTAATAATATCAAATACAAGGACATGCGCTGCTGTACATTTATTAGTCATAGAGTCATACAGCATGGAAAGAAGCCCTTTGGTTCAACTAGTCCAAACCAACCATGTTCCCAAACTAAACCAGTCCCACTTGCCTGCAATTGGCCCATATCTCTCCAAATCTTTCCTATTCACGTACTTAGCCAAATGTCTTACAAGCATTGTAACTGCACCTGCATCCACCACTTCCTCTGGCAGTTCATTCCACACATGGACCACTCTGTGTGCAAAACGGTTGCCCCTCATGTTCTTCTAAATCTTTCACCACTCACCTTAAAAATATGTCCCCTAGTTTTTAATTCCTCCATCTTAGAGAAAAGACCTTTGCTATTTGACTTACCTACAACCCTCATGATTTTATAAACCTCTTTAAGGTCACCCCTTTTCCTCCTATGCTCCAGTGAAAACGGTCCCAGCTTATCTAGCCTATTTTTATAACTCAAACCCTCCATTCCTGGCAACACTCTAGTTTCTAGTTTTCTATACCCACTCCAGTTGAATAATATCCTTCCGTTAACAGGCAACCAGAAGTTTAAACAATATTTCAGAAGATGCCTCACCAACATCCTGGATAACCTCAACATGCTATCTAAACTCCTATACTCAAAAGGTCTAAGCAATGAAAGTATGCATGCGAAACACCTTCTAAACCATCCTTTGTAACTGTGATTCAAATTTCAAAGAATTATGTACCTGAACCCTTACGTCTCTCTGTTCTACCACATTATTAAAATCACCTCCAAGAAATTTCTGTCCTTTTCATAAAAACACTCAGATTTGAGAAAACAGTTTGATTAACTCAAAAATTGAAAATTTTTATGGTCTTGTGGGAAGGAATTTCTTACAAATACTAATTAATGTATTGGAATGTTAAAACCACATAGGGTGGCTTGACTCAGAAGACAGCAATATGTTGACATTAATATCCAAAAGACTACATACTATGGGGTTGATTTTAACTGCCTTTGCTTGGCATTAATAGAGTATTAATGACATCAAAATAGTAGGGGAGCCTTGTATCCTGTTAACACTAGCAATTCATCTGGTTTTATACTGAAAGGAAATAACGCTGCATGGTTTTCAAATGACCCACCTAGTTTGACCATTTTTAATATGGAAATTTGTCCCTTTTTTAAAACATTTCTGGTCGGAACTGCTGACCAAATTTCACGGGCAATGGAACCAAAGGAAGCCATGAAAGAAAAACATCAACGTGCACTCTACAAAAAGAATCTAGGGCATTGTTGCCTCCGGCCCTCTATGCTTCGTGTTTGGGCTCACCTTCCAGCCCCTCATCAAATTACCCTGCTGGCATGTGCCAATTTAAAACCCATCAAATTTAAACAACACTGCAGCTGGCACCTGTCAATCTTTGCCAACCAATTATCCTTAAATGAAATTTGGTCCCGATCAATTGGATTTTATAAGATCAGGGGCTATCACTGGGGACTGCTGTTTTATTGAAATTAAAAGAATTACAAGCAGAGTGGTTTAATAATTTCCAGCCATTATAGTTTGAACATTGTGGACAGAATAGCCCCAATGTCCCAGTATAAAGCTCACCAGGCAAAACCTCTTCATTATCACTCACTCACAAAAGATACCTTGGAAAGCTAAACATTGTGAAAACTAGCAAGTAATGGCAATGCCTAACCCAAATATGAATTTGTACTCAACTATATCACCCTGGTGGTGCCAGTGTAGAGACTGGAAAGATCACAATACTACAAAGTGTGATAGCATCAGTATCAGAAGTAATGCATTAACCAAGCAATATATCAAACTAAAGATGAAACTGCATTTGGGTGTTCATTTTTTCTATTCAGAAAACTAAACATTGTTTGTGTTAAAGGGAGGAAAGACTTTTGGCACCCAATGTCAGCAGAGGTCAATTCCCAGTCATATGTAGTAAAGTTCAGTTTCACACAGAGTGCTTTATGAGATGAACTTTTCTGGGTGTGTCACAATCCAATAGTGGATGATCTCCACTTGGGACCATGGACACAGCTGTGGTGTTTGTTCTTTCCATAGGTAATCAATATACCACCTCCAGGAGCCTTGTTTGATTAGGGAGAATGACTGGGGACCCAGCAACAAGCAGTCCAATCACTGCATAGGATAACTAGTGTGGTATTACTGCTTCTGCTGCTGCTGGCACCTCGAGATATCTGCCACCTCCTGCAGTATGTGGTGTGCATTAAGGAGTGTTTTAAGTGTTGCTGTCACTGTTCCAACTTTGCCTGTCTGGTATCTAGGGTCCACCCCATAATCAATGGTAGAGGTTACACCATCTCAGAGCCTATACAGAAGAAGCACTTGTTTTTGTAAACAAGCGAGTTTATTGAACGATAGCAGTCATACAATTGCATTACTAGTCAGGCATAACTACTAGGTTTGAAAGGATGCGTAAACAACATATTCACTCTCCATAGGATCTTGTGCAGGACTCAACTGTCTCCATCCAAAGACTGTATGGCTTGAGATTGGATAGAGCTCAACGTAACGTGAACATGAACTCCTTCAGAACCATTGCCAAATACAACAGCTCGCCCCAGCAGGAGAAGTGAGCACTGCAGAGGCAGGAAGATTATTGTTATACATCCTCCACAAGGAGACATTCTTAGATGTCTCTGTAAATTTGAGAATAAACAGGTCTACTAGCCGCCAGGCCATGTGCTATGGACGGAGAATTTCATTTCTGACAGCTCCTTTGTTGCGGTGTTGCCCACAACTGCCTTCTAATTGATTGCCCACTGCCTGTGTACTGACCCCACCTTTAATGAAAATGTGAATGCCTCAGGGAACCAATCCAATATGATAACAGAATATTTGCTGTTGAAGTCACCAATGTAGATGGTTAGGTGTGCTGCTGGCACTACTACAATATTGGGCTGTTGCAATTTGCAATCTTATCTTTTTTGATGGAAGCAGAGTAGGTAAGTCATCCGATTTTAGATCTTGTGTGATTTTGGACAGGCTTTCCTTGATGTAGCAGTAGGGTAGACCATTCATCTTGTTGTCTGTCCTTGGAATGATTTGTAGTGGGAAATGTGGCTTGATGGTTGGAGTAGTCTATGAGATGGATTTCTTGCAGATATCTATTTCCATCAATGAGTTCTATAATGAGTAGCTCACATTTGACCAGAATATGCATCTGATGCTGAGATGGTATATTCTTGGTGATGGCCCCATTTCTTTCACTGGCAGAATCCATTTCCTACGTGGGGTTTTCCCTCTGCAGTTCGAGCCTGGGTGACTTAGGTTTTAGTTGTCTTCTTGGCAGTATTAGTTCACAGTTTCTCAGGTTGGAAAATTTACTTTACATGGGAGTCATGTGAAGTTTGCTGTCTCCCTCCTGAAAAATATCACATCAAAGTGAAGGAAGTGGCTAGCAAAGCTATTTACCAAAATTCATAGCATTCCAAACATCTGGCACCAAAACAAGATGGTAGCCATTGCCAAACCAGGGCGGTAGCTTAAAGACCTGCACAACTTCTGTCCCTTGCTCTCAATAACACATAAAGACCTGGAGCTCCTCCTGCTGAACAGGTCAAGTCCAAATTTGGAAAAGCAATGACCCAAATAGGCAGATTTTTAGAAAAGCTCACCAGGTCTGGCAGCAATTGTGTAGAAAAAAATCAGAGTTAACGTTTTGGGTCCAGCGACCCTTCCTCTGAATCCGGACCTGAAACGTTAACTCTGATTTTTTTTCTTCACAGGTGCTGCCAGACCTGTTGAGCCTTTCCAGCAACTTATGTTTTTGTTCCTGATTTACAGCATCTGCAGACCTCTCAGTTTTTATTGAGGCAAACTTTTGCATTGACCCCAATGGTTCTGTGACTTACTCTGCATATTGAGGCTGGTTTCCAGAAAGGACTGAAGCCAAGAACCACATGTGTTGACTTATCCTGAGCCTACTATGTTGTGTGACACACAGGCATTCTGCTGAAATTCTTCATAATTAACATTCATGATTATCTGTTGTAAGAGAATCCTGTAGCTCCATCAACAACTGGTAGGAGATGATATCAGCCATTCAAGCAAAACTAATGCCCCCCCACTCACAAACCCCCTCCCCCACACTCCTCCCAACCACCACGGGAATCAGTTCTCACAGTGGCTAACTACAACATATTTACCAGTGACTGCTCCTTCCAGAACATGACTGTTCACAGGCATTGACACCTTGGCCCTTGGTTTCTAGGCTAAAGAACTCCCAGGACATTGAGAAAACATTTGTTGAACATTTCTGAAAGCCTATTCCAGAAAGCCACCTGAGCTGAATTGTTGTGAACATCCAATAAATAATCATGATTTGTTGGAGGCCCCTAACTACCATGTTTGTGAGGAGGCTCCTGAACCAGGTTGAGCAGTGGTACTCTGTTGCTGGGGAGATGAGAAACAGAGACGTTGACAAAATATTTCCAGCCTTCCACCTAAACAATTCAAACAGCAGTGCAGAATCTCATGTCCAGATCTGTGGTCAACTATTCAATCCAGTGCCAAAATATTGACCATACAATGACCTGGAGAGGTAGGTCACCAGAGCTAAAATCTAAATGAGAGCGAACCTCATCTGGAAATTTTTGGGTATCATGTGGAACAGGAGAGCCAACAAACTGTTTCTCATCTCCCCAACAACAGAGTACCACTGCTCAACCTGGTTCGGGAGCATCAGCACAGACATGGTAGTTAGGGATGTCCAACAAATCATGAGGATTATTTCTTGGATGTTCACAACAATTCAGCTCATGTGGCTCATGGGGACCACTGGAGGAGGCCAAGATGGATCATCCACTCAGCATTTCTGGCTCAAGATTACTGCTAAAACTTCAGCCTTATCTTCCGCACTGATGTGCTGGGCTCTTCCATCGTTGATAATGGGGATATTTGTGAAGCCTCCTCCTCCAGTGAGCATATTTTGCACATTCTGATAAAAACCAGAATGACTGCAGATGCTGTAAATCAGAAACAAAAACAGAAATTGCTGGAAAAGCTCAGTAGGTCTGGCAGCATCTGTGGAGAGAAATCTCTCTCTATTGTTAACCTCAACTTCAAACTATATCTACTTTCCCAACCATTTGAATGGAAACAAAACACTCGACCTCCCTGTGCATTCCAGGAAATTGTTTTCTTTATACATGAATTGCCCATTGAACTCATCACAGAAAGGCAAGTTTAGTAATTAGCAATACCAGCACATTTCTGAAAAATTTGTAAATGCTAACAATGGTCAAAATGTTAATGATCATAATTTTGAAGCCACATTCCTTCAAGATGTGAATTGATTTAGGTAATAGGTAAAATGTCCAATGTTAATTTTTTGTTACAATTTTTCTAAGCTCTCTCTCTAATTCATAACAGTATAAAATCATAGGGACTATTTGACTTATCATGTCTATGCCATTCCTAATTTAATATAGTGTTTATTTTTCTCTTTCTGTATCTATTTTGACATAGAATTCATCTGCTTTAATTTCCAACCCCATCTCAGTCTTTCCTCCATTTAGTTCTCAATTCTTAGATCTCATTGGTTAAGGAGAAATACATTGTCCCATTGTTTGCCAAGTTCTCAGATGCTCTCATGTGCTTGCACTTTCAGTGATTTTGAGATCACAGATGATTTTCAAGCTTAAATAGGTAACAGCACATGTGCAGCAGCACAATCTGTAACCTCATGGCCTGGCATATCCCCCACTCAACTATTACCATCAACTCTGGTTTGATGGAGAGTGCAGGAGGGCATGACAGGAGCAGGACTAGACATACCTGAAGTTGAGGCGTCAACCTGGTGAAGCCAACAAACAGGTCTACTTGCACACCAAACAGCATAAGCAGCAAGTGATTGAGCTACAATCCTGTAGCCAACGGATCAGATCGAACCTCCACAGTCCTGCCACATCCAGTCGTGAATGGTGGTAGAAGATTAAACAACTCACTGGAGAAGGAGGCTTCACAAATATCCCCACTATCAACGATGGAAGAACCCAACACATCAGTGCGGAAGATAAGGCTGAAGTTTTAGCAGTAATCTTGAGCCAGAAATGCTGAGTGGATGATCCATCTTGGCCTCCTCCAGTGGTCCCCAGCATTACAGATATCTTCTTCAACGAATTTGATTCACTCCACATGATACCAAGAAATGGTTGAAAGCACTGGATAGGCTATAGACTCCGACAGCATTCTGGTAATAGTGCTGGAGACTTATGCTAAAGAACTTGCTTCTCCCCTAGCCAAGCTGTTCCAGTACAGTTACAAAACTTGCATCTACCCAATAATGTGGAAAATTGCCAATTTCATATTTTGTACATAAGGTGGACAAGCCCAACCTGGCCAATTACCACCCCATCAGTCTCCTCTTGATTATTAGTAAAGTGATGGGAGGTGTAGTCATCCGTGCGATCAAGCAGCGCCTGCTCAAAAGTAAACTGCTCAGTGACGCCCAGTTTGGGTTCCACCAGGGCCACTCAGCTCCTGACATCATTACAGCCTTGGTTCAAACATGGAAAAAGGAGCTGAATTCTACAGGTGAGGTAAGAGTGACAGGCCTTGACATCAGGACTACATTTGACAGAGTGCGGCATCAAGGACTCCTTGCAAAACTGTAATTAATGGGCATCAGAGGGAAAATTGTCTGGTGGTTGGAGTCATAGCTGACACATAGGAAGATGGGTGTGGTTGTTGGAGTTCAATCACCTAAGCTCCAGGGCATCTCTGCAGAAGTTCCTCAGGGTCATGTCTTAGGCCCTACCATCTTCAGCTGCTTCATCAACGACCTTCCCTCCATCATAAGGTCAAAAGTAGGGGTGTTCGCTGATGATTGCACAATATTCAGCACCATTCATGACTCCTCAGACACTGAAGCAGTCCATGTACAAATGCAACAAGATCTGAACTAAATCCAGGCTTAGGCTGACAAGTGGCAAGTGACTCAAATGCCAGTCTATGACCATCACTTATAAAGAGACAATCTATCCATCGCCCCTTGACATTCAATGGTGTTACCATCATTGAATTACGCACTACTAACATCCTGGGAGTTATCAATGATCAGAAGCTCAATTGAACTCACCAAGTTAGCACAGTGGCTACAAGAGCAGGCTAAAAGCTAGGAATACTGCAGCAAGTAACTCATCTCCTGACTCCTCAAAGCCTGTGCACCATCTACGAGGCACAAGTCAGGAGTGTGATGGAATACTCCTCACTTGCCTGGATGAGTGCAGCCCCAACAACACAGAAGAAGCCTGACACCATCCAAGACAAAGCAGCCCACTTGATTGGCACCGCATCCACAAACATTCACTCCCTCCACCACCAATGCTCAGTAGCAGCAGTGTGTACTATCTACAAGGTGTACTGCAGAATTTCACCAAAGACCCACAGACAGCACCTTCTAAATCCACGACCACTTCCATCTAGAACAACAAGGGCAGCAGATATTTGGGAACACCACCACCAAGTTCCCCATCAAGCTTCTCAACATCCTGACTTGGAAATATATCACCATTCCTTCACCAGCACTGGGTCCAAATCCTGGAATTCCCTCTCTATTGGCATTGTGGGTCAGCCCACTGAAGGTGGACTGCTGCAGTTCAAGAAGACAGCTCACCACCACCTTCTCAAGGGCATCTAGGGACGGACACTAAATACTAGTCAGCCAGCGATGCCCACATGCCACAAAAATGAATAATAAAAACAATTCTAATGGGACATGCTGCAACAAAATCTGGCCCATTTTGAATTTTTGCAGCAGACATGTTTAAAATTTCTATGTGGGAGACTGATGATTTAAGTGTGAATTGGTGCAGAAGTGAGGACATTTAGACTTGTTACATGGGTTTTCTTGGAAATCAGATATGACTCATGTCGCAGGAGAAAACCAAGCAGCACAGAAATCCAATTTCACATCTCATGCTCTTGCCTCCACTTGCCAATGCTGTCTGGGGTGGGCTTCAACCTATCGCCTACTGATGCAGAGGTGGGAATGTTAACTCTCAGCCAGAGGCACATTCCTTGTTAACAAAAAATGGAAAAAAACAAATGCAATGAAGTGGAAAAGTAGCGCCTAAAATTATATTAGCTGGTTAATTTGTAGTTTTATAACTGACATCAAAACTGATTGTATGATTATTTTTGATAAATATAATGCATATAATTGTCCCTTTTAAGATTTTAAAGACTGCAACTGCATTTTAAGCCAGGATGTACACTTTTGTGAAGCATCTTCAATTACAGAATTATGTTATGGCTCATTAAAATTCCATAAATTACACATTGTAACTTCCAGTTTTTTAAAAGGTGCAATTACTTTTTTAGATATTATTCAAAAATAATCAAAGCACTAATCCCAACTCAGTAATTAGGTCAGTTGAGAGCTTCACACTTCTTTTCAATATTTAGATACAAAATCTTCTGTTGTGACAATACAATAACATCTTTAAATAATTTACAGTCTTTATTCAGTTCATCATCATCCCTGTCTTTCTCTTCTTCTGTGCAAAACACTACCTTTTATTACCTTGTAGCTAAATTTGGAAAATATACTATCTCAATGTCAAGACCCCTTGCAAATATTTCAAATGTGAAAATGTTTACAAAGCTCTAAGTCATCTGGAGGCCTGAGTTATAATATTTTCATGTTAATGCAGACAATTATGTACATATATAAATAATTTTCTTAAAGACTAAAGAGTTGGCATGAATCTGGATCATGACTTCCTACTGCTTTTAACTCTTTATAATCTGAATGTGAGAAGCAGCTTGGAAAAAATATACAGCTCTCCTGGTATACAGCATACTAAGTATGCTCAAACAGTTGGTATGAATTTCAGGAGATGGAAGAGAGGCTTGGAATGTATTTACTCAAATCTACGAGAATGTCAAAACCAAAGGCGATCATCAACTGAATTAGAAGAGGAACAGAGTTGGAAAGCTGGAAAACTTTGAACATTTAAAAGCACTGCCTCAGGTTTTGCCCAGAGCCCAGTGTTCACTTCTGGATAGCACAAAGTAGGATGGATATCAAAGCATTGGATAGGGAGCAGAAGACATTCACCAGAATAGTATCAGCGATCAAATCGGGGGGGAGAGACTTGAGGAACTGGAGTTATTCTCCTTTCATTTGAATCATCTAACTAACCTAAAGGTAAAAAGTAAACAGTATAAACTTGATTAGTCAGGAATTATATGTTTTGGGGGTGGGGGTATGGTTGGATATACTATTTTAGCTGTTAAACCCTGTGTCAGCAAATTTATAAGCTCTGACATTTTCACTGAGAAGTACAGCGCAACTCATACACTGACATTCCAGGCAGGTACAGACTTCCAACCTGTGAGTTGTTCGCTTGACCAGTGGTTCTCAAAATCTTTTTTTTGCAGATTGTACAGTGGAGGCAAAAGAATTTGCAGATTACCTACCCAACCAACCATTCCTGATTTCACTTGGTTTTACAACTAAATTTATAAGAACATAACAGGAGGATTCTGCTACTTTTGATAATACATCCGTGAGATAATGCCCAGTTTCCGTCCTATGTTGGACTCCATGTTCAGCTGGTTTCAGTTATTAGAAGTGCTGAATATCTGATCTGATCTTGCAGTTATATCTTGTTTTTGTTTCATGGAATACAGGTGTCTCCAATTATGCTAGTGTTTATTACCCATCCGTAACTGCATTTGAACTGAGCACCTAGCTACACCATTTTACAGGATAGTTAACAGCTAACATTGCAGTGGGTTTGGAATCACACATAAGCCATGTAGAAATGCAGATGCCCTTCCCTAAGGACACTGGTGAATCAAAACGATTTTTATGACATAGCTTCAATGCACCCCGACTGAAAACAACTTCATTTTTCACATTTATCAACTGAATTCAAAATGCACTTAGCTTTGTGCTATGATTTTAACTCATGCCCCCACAACTTTAGCAAGCCTTTGAATTCCTGGTGCAGTTAAAATTACAGGAGCAGTGTGGTGGCTGAATGGTTAGCACTGCTGTCTCACAGCACCAGCGACCTGGGTTCAATTTCAGGCTTGGGCAACTGTCTGTGTGGGGTTTGCACATTCTCCCTGTGTCCATGTGGGATTGCTCCAGGACACCAGTTTCCTCCCACAGTTCAAAAGTGTGCAGGGTTGGTGGATTGCCATGTTAAATTGCCCCAGTGATGTGTAGGAAAGGTGGATTAGCCATGTGAAATGCTGGGTTATGGGGATAGGGTAGGGAGGGAATGCTCTTCAGAGAGTCAGTGCGAACTGTTGGGCTGAATAGCCTGTTACCACAGTGTAGGGAATCTATTCTACATGATCATGACACCACCATTTCTTCTAAAATGTTGCATCAGTAACATAAACCTTGCTTATAAAACATGTGTCATTATTTCTCACATTCATGTCATTTTAGACCACATGCATGCGGACAAAAACATCAAGTAGTGAGTCGTGGAGAGGACAGTCCTGGCTTATGGTCTCACATGGTCTTGCTTATCAATGATTGAATTTTTAATCACCTTCCAGGCCATCTTGAGAACACGACAGTCCACTGCCCACATTTGGACAATCATTGGCTTCAACAATACAAGCACATGGAGCTAGTGATGCAGGAGATAAGCAATTAAAGCTGTTACTAATGGCATAGGACAGTTCTTAAAAGCATACACAGAGCCTGGTCAAATATTGCAGGTAAATTCATGCTTCTAGTATAGCTCAGACGAATTGCTTTCAGGTCAGAAAAAGCATAGTTGAAAAATGCAGCCTAGGTCCAGCTAAATGTCTTTCACTGCCATGCAGCAGCTTCAAATCTGTAGGCCACAACAGTCAAACAAACAAGGCTAGCTGGTGTCATTAAGTGATACAGTGGTCTGATAACTCAGGGGCCTAGGCTAATGTTCTGGGAACATGGATTCAAGCTCCATCATGTAGATGGTGAAACTGGAATGGATGAGGAAATAGCTCAAACAAAGTCAGCTGCAGTTTGATGGACCAGGAGCTCCAGGTTCAAGTTCCAACTGCTCCTTTTGTGTAGAATACATCGCTGACTAGAGATGACAACTAATGCTTTGCCATGTTAAAATTTTGAAAGAGCTTTACAGAAGAATGTAACCACAATGTGCATCATTATCTACTCTCACCAGGGCAGGCTACAACATAGATCGACATAGATCACTAGCTGTGCTTTCTAAACAGTGCAACTTACGAGGGGTAATGCAAGATTAGACATCATGTATTAGAAGGGAATGGAACTTAATTGGAGAAGAGCCCAGAAATTACACATTGTACAGTCCGCTGAACGAATGCCTCTTGGACCTAATTTGGTATCAGAGCATGAAGACAAAGTGGAAGGATGCAGACAGAGCATTTCTCCAATTCAGAACAATGACTTCATGTTTTTGCCATGTTTTGCCATTCCACTAAATGTACCAACATATGCAACCACAAAAGATTTCAAGCATGGTATGCTGCAGTACAAAAGATGTTTGAGGCATTTCTTGGACGGTATTATGACATGGTACTTCCCTGCTACTGTAGGCTTGAAAGGACGCAATCTCCCCTAGAAAGTCAGCACTTTATCACAACTAGACATGATCTCACTAACTGAAGCAATTAGTAACATAACTAAAAATAAGGTGCAGCCTGTAGTACATGAATAACAGCAAACAGGATCAAATGGAGGTGGAAATTGATGGCTGCAAATCCAGCTCAGTTTATTGCTTTATTGCAGTGTTTATGGATTCTAACTTATTTGGCTCCTGATTATAAAAGAATATAAGAAATTGGAGATGGAGCAGACAGTATAGCCCCTTGAGCCTGAAATAAAATTGCTTCCAGAATAAGATTGTCTACAGAAGTCAACTGTCTAAATAACTTATAAGATATAGCTAAAAGAAAGCTAACTGTGACATGACAGCAGCAGAATACTTCATGATCTGAACAGCGGTCAAACAGAGTTGTGTTTTGGCATTTTTTTGTTGTTGTCTTATGCCTTTAGTTCATTTGCAGAGGTTGTCTGCCCTATATTCAAAACTGACAGAAAGCTGTTCAGCCTTGACCCCGAGCTGCAAAGCAAAAGGTCCAAGTTGACACCAGATGCTTGTTCTATGTTGATGATACCAGACTAGCGTTCCAGAGCGAGGAATACTTTCGCTGTCAATTGGAAAGACTCTTTTACATGTGAAATGAGGTTGGTTCGATCAGCAGCACCAGGGAGACAAATATCTTCTAGGATGATGGCACATTACCATTTACCAGCGCTGATATTATGACATTGAGTGGATAACTGGTGGTGTTGATAACTTCACCTATCTAGGCCTAGAATCCCTCATGATCTGTCAATTAATGCTGAAATCTATTCACACATTGTTAAAGTTGCAGCTATTACATCCCAGCTGAATACGAGACAGTTAGACAATAGCAATCTGACTGAGAACACCAAACTACAAGACTACTAAGCCTGTAACCTCAAGATAACTGAGAAAGAAAGGTAGCAATTATGTACCAGGCTAAAAATAGTAGCCTGTAAACTTATATTGAGGAAGGGCTAGGTAGAAATTGAATGGGCCCCTTCATAAATTTGTGTCATGATTTTCTGCCATGACCAAAAGAGTGTGCTTAATTATTAGTAAAAGTTAATTCTAAAGATCCAAATTCTGCCAAATAGGCCCCATCTCAACTGTTTTGCGATGTGTGTGAATTGAGTTGAATATCAGTCAAATTGCAATCTATTACTGACTCTTCCTATTGAAAGATTGTGATAATAATGAAAGCTATTTAAAAAATCTCATTTTGTTATAATGTTGGTGGATATTGAAGCAGGTTAGGTGCATGACAAAATTTAAAGATATATATTTGAGACTAAGCTTAGCAAGTTAATTTTATTCAACATTCTGTGAACAATGTACTTTCTTTTGTCACAAGATGTACCCTGTAGCATCTCTCTCTCTCTCTTTGAGAGAGAGAGAGAGAGAGAGAGAGAGAGAGAGAGAGTCTTCCTGTCATAGGATTTCTTTCAACATTACTGATGTAGTTTATTATTTACATAGCCGTGTTTTAACATTGACTCCACTTCTCCTCCTAAATCGCTATCTTTATACAATATTTATTTTAACACATAGCCATGGTCATGTATCATATCAGCTAGGACAGCATCTGTGTGTTTTCATAATTATACCGGATTCATTCATCAAATAAACTTCCTATCTACTTTTCACTGATGAATCCTTTTCAGAAAACAAGATGCATAATTTCAGAGACTAAGCTGGTAAATATTACTGGCAAAATATTCAACATAATAAGGAAGAACAAAATAGCTACTCTGATTACCTCCTATTGACCATCAGTCCATATCAACCAATAAAAAAACGAAAGGATTGCGGATGCTGTAAATCAGGAAACAAAATGGGAATTGCTGGAAAAGCTCAGCAGGTCTGAAAGCATCTGAGAAGGCAAAAAGAGAGTTAACATTTCGGTCCCAGCTCTGAAGAAGGGTCACCGGGCCCGAAATGTTAACTGTGTTTTTTAAAATTCACAGATGCTGCCAGACCTTTTGAGCTTTTCCAGCAGTTTCTGTTTTATTTCAATATCAGCCAATGTCTGATGGATTGCAAGTTTCCATCTGATGTCATTAACGTTGTCTATCACCATGCAAGCCCAATGACAAAGTGATAGAAAATCATATTTGGCAGATGTTCATGGATAAGTTCTATAATGGGTAGCACAAGCCAAAAATTACTGCTGTCTCCGTCCACCCCAGAAGGAAAGTGAGGAGCAAATGGTCACACCAGAAAGGAGGCAGCACCATAATCATAACATGCTTTCAGCCAGTTCACTTGCCTTGGAAGACAGAGTAGTGTGGGTCATCAGTAGGATGAATGAGAGGTTACTATTTTCTCAGGTGGTTCACGCAAAGCTTAAAGGGCATCCTCCTAAAGTAATTGCCCCTCATCCCTCATGCCATTGAAATACTTCTGTTTACTCATATATGGTGGGCAGGCTGATAATTTCAGTTTCTGTCCACCTGCTGCACTATGGGGTGAGCTCAGGGCTGAGTGAGAAGCTGGTGGGCTAGCCACAGATTGTTCCCCACCACATCAAGAACAGACCTAGGCAGGGCAGCATGTAATAACTGACATGTTTGGCTCACTCTGATACAGTAATTGTTCAATGTTGATATCAAATTGACATAAAAACAGAGAATCACAAAATCTCTAGACAAACAATGCAATAGTTCATCTAACCTGGTTTCTATAGAAAATGCATTTTCTTCCTGGTCTATTTAAATTATGTAATGCATACAACGTGGTAAACTATTACCTGTTCTGGGGTCCTAGCTGCCCCTTACCAGATCTCTTAAAGACTGAGCCCTGCAAGCTCTTTTTCTTTTAACTCATATTCCGCCTGGGAACCCTGCAGCCATATGGTATCAATGTGGACTTCACCAGTTTCAAAATCTCCCATTCCCCTACTGCATCCCTAAACCAGCCTAGTTCGTCCCCTCCCCCCACTGCACCACACAACCAGCCCAGCTCTTCCCCCCCCACCCACTGCATCCCAAAACCAGTCCAACCTGTCTCTGCCTCCCTAACCGGTTCTTCCTCTCACCCATCCCTTCCTCCCACCCCAAGCCGCACCCCCAGCTACCTACTAACCTCATCCCACCTCCTTGACCTGTCCGTCTTCCCTGGACTGACCTATCCCCTCCCTACCTCCCCACCTATACTCTCTCCACCTGTCTTCTTTACTCTCCATCTTCGGTCCGCCTCCCCCTCTCTCCCTATTTATTCCAGTTCCCTCTCCCCATCCCCCTCTCTGATGAAGGGTCTAGGCCCAAAACGTCAGCTTTTGTGCTCCTGAGATGCTGCTTGGCCTGCTGTGTTCATCCAGCCTCACATTTTATTATCTTGGAATTCTCCAGCATCTGCAGTTCCCATTATCTCTGAAGCTCTTTTTCCTTCTTTCTTGATGTCTCTAAAGATTTTTTTATCCAATTCTGAATCACTTTCTTTTAATAAACTACGATGGATTTGCTACTACCACTTTTTCAGTAAGATATTTCCCATCCTATTAATTTTCTGTGCAAAATAAATTCTTCCAAATTTCTCCTTTCATTTGTTTTATTTTTAGGACTGTATTCTATGACTACTGACCCACCCAATTCGTTTAATCGTTCTTCCCTCCATGGTTGTTTTTTTTTGTCAAAGCACTCTCTTAATTTTGAACAGCTCTATCAGATTTTCTCCCAACAGTTTCAGCTTTGGTGAAGAGTCTCCTGGCTGGATTTTCAAAGAAGGAAAACAATGATGTTTTGAAATGGAAATGCCCTAATTGGGCAGAAGGTCAGCGCATTGGGTGATAAGTGGTGATAGGTACCTCCAGAAAGCAGGAACTGGTCATAGTGCACAGGCACCAATGATAGATGGTAACCGTGATGGGGCCTGTTTGCTGTCCTGCTGTAAATAACAGGCAGCACTTCATAGGGCTAGCAGCAAAGAAGTTTAAGACATTATCTCTCTGCTCAAATCAGAAGTAATGTACAACATGTAGTGCAAACACCCCACTTTCCAATATTCTTAAATGCATAAAAAGGAATTATTATCATCTTGCTTTCAACCTGACAACACTGTACTTATATGTATCAAACCACTTGACTTCACCAGAATCACATTTGAAAATTGCATGTGTGCCCTGTCCATTCCATTAGTAAGTTCTTCCAGGAGCCTAATGGTTACCTAACTGGAGGCAAGCACGTTCTCAATTTGTCATTGCTCACCATTGCTTTGCAAAATCAAATTTGTCCTGAAAAATGTCAGGATTTTCAGGGACACCCTCTCAGAATGTGAGTTTTTAATAACATTTACAGCTGATCCTAATGCTGCTGAAAATTGGGTAATTAGCTGCTAGTTATTCTTGTCTTTAATCATAACTGAAGCGTCTTGTCCCCATGACAACTTGATAAATCCATTCTGTCCCCTCTCTACCATTTTACTACTAACTGAGAAAGGGAGCCTAAAACTGATATTACTGCTGTGTTACAAAAAACAATCCCCAGTATTCTTGTAGCTGAATACACCTCTGAGTTTTGACTTAGCTCGAGCGAAAATAAAACATAAAATAAGGAAGGCAATCATTTGGAAACTGAGGCTTTGTCCGATTAAGTAATGAAAAACAGCCTGACAGTTAAATGGTTGTTCATTTTCTCATCCAACTGTCTTCTTTTAAGCTTCTGGCAAGTTAAACTCTCCATAATTTAGACTTCATCATATGTAATGAAGTATTAGCACAGAACGTTCTGTTAAATTCTCAGCTGTTTATGATGAATTATATACCAACGAAACATTGGACATTATTTGACGTCTTTATCTTTTTTCTACTGGACTAAGCAAATAAAAACCAATGTTCACATTGTTAATTACATAATAAGTGGAACTTCAATTAAAATAGAAAGTCATACACTGCTAGACCAAATCAGGGAGCAAATAAGGTAACTAACACTGGTGTAAAAGTGACATTTTTCACAAACTGAAAAGCTGATAATTATTTCTAAAGTCTGTAAAACTATTACAGTCGATCACTTAATCGTCCTGACTACATGATATGTTTTGTGTTAAAACAAACAAATTCCCACTTACACATTAATGATGTCTTACACATTCCTTTCACGGATTCAATTTTCAACTCTTCTCCAGCCAAATATGAAATACTGGAAAATGCTGTCATTTCAGTGTCTAGATATGGTGTACTGTCAAGGTTATCTGATTGTGTGGGAGAATGAAAAGGATCACAGCAAAGCTTAATGCTGACTTCACCTGATATAGTACATGGATATTTTCCTGCAAGATGACAAACTTCTTTCTGAACCTTAATTAAACCCTCAGGACTACCATCAACCTTCACCAGGTTTAACAGATTGCTTACCACCTCAACACACATCCAGCAATAATCCTCCAGGCTGCTTGTTCTACATACCTAGATTACACATTGTGGAGGTGCCTGTGTCGGACTGGGGTAGACAAGGTAAAAAAAATCATTCGACAACTGGTTATAGTCCAAGAGGTTCTGAGGAAGGGTCACCGGACCCGAAACGTTAACTCCATTTTCTCCTCCACGGATGCTGCCAGACCTGCTGAGCTTTTCCAGCAACTTTGTTTTTGTTCCTGATTTACAGCATCTGCAGTCCTTTTGGTTTTTATTAGATTTATTTGGAATGTGTTGAACCAACTAAGGTGGCGGTTAAATCTTTAATCAGTTAGAAAGGATTCATATTCAACACATTCACACCAGTTCTATGACCCTTTGATCTTTTGCTTATAAATTCTGTGTCTGACTCTCACTGACACCTGACGAAGGAGTGAGACTCCGAAAGCTTGTGTCTTCAAATAAACTTGTTGGACTATAACCTGGTGTTGTGAGATTTTTGACCAAAGTTAAATGTTGATCTGTCCCTTAAAGCCACGGGAGAAGCTGCGATTCTGCTTTCATTGATAACAATGTGTACAGCTGGATGAACACAGCAGGCCAAGCTCATCAGAGGAGCAGGAAGGCTGATGTTTCGGGCTTAGACCCTTCTTCAGAAATCAAGAACCTAGAACCTTTCTGAAGAAGGGTCTACGCCCAAAACGCCAGCCTTCCTGCTCCTCTTGATGTTGCTTGGCTTGCTGTGTTCATCCGGCTCTACGCCTTGTTATCTCAGATTCTGCCTTCATTGTCATTTTGAGGCCTTGCGAGTAACAAACTCTGCAGACAAAAATAGAAATTGCTGGAAAATCTCAGCAGGTCTGGCAGTGGGTGAAAAACATGGAAGGATGGAGTCAGACTCTAAAATTACTGATATCCATGTTAAGTCCCAGAGGCTGTAGAGTCCCCAAGTAGAAAATGAGATGATGTTCTTCAAGCTTGCACTGAGTCTAGTTGAAACGCTGCAGCAGGCCTACGGGAGATATATTAGCATGGGAACATGATGGTGTGTTGAAGTGGTAGGCAACTGGAAGCTCAGAGTCATTTTTTTGCAGACAGAATGTAGGTATTTTGCAAAGTGGTCACCCAGTCTGCAATTCATCTCCCAACGCAGAGGTGACCACAATATAAGCAGTGAGTAAAGGAGGGATTGAGGGAAGTGCAGGCAAATTGCTGCTTCACCTGGAAGGTGTGTCTAGGGCCTTGGATAGTGAGAAGGGAGGAGGTAAACGGACAGATATTACACATTTTTTCAAATGCATAGGAAGAAGCCACGGGGCTGGGAGGGGGAGTTGGGAATGGAGGAGGAGAGGACCAGAGTGCCCTGCGTTCCAACAAGTTTCGGTGCCAGCTCAAAAAACAGCACCTCATTTTTCCGGAATAAATAGGGAGAGAGGGGGAGGCGGACCGAAGATGGAGAGAAAAGAAGATAGGTGGAGAGGGTGTAGGTGGGGAGGTGGGGAGGGGATAGGTCAGTCCAGGGAAGACGGACAGGTCAAGGAGGTGGGATGAGGTTAGTAGGTAGCTGGGGGTGCGGCTGGGGGTGGGAGGAAGGGATGGGTGAGAGGAAGAACCGGTTAGGGAGGCAGAGACAGGTTGGACTGGTTTTGGGATGCAGTGGGTGGGGGGGAAGAGCTGGGCTGGTTGTGTGGTGCAGTGGGGGGAGGGGATGAACTGGGCTGGTTTAGGGATGCAGTGGGGGAAGGGGAGATTTTGAAACTGGTGAAGTCCATGTGGACTTCACCAGTTTCAAAATCTCCCCTTCCCCCACTGCATCCCTAAACCAGCCCAGTTCATCCCCTCCCCCCACTGCACCACACAACCAGCCCAGCTCTTCCCCCCCACCCACTGCATCCCAAAACCAGTCCAACCTGTCTCTGCCTCCCTAACCGGTTCTTCCTCTCACCCATCCCTTCCTCCCACCCCCAGCCGCACCCCCAGCTACCTACTAACCTCATCCCACCTCCTTGACCTGTCCGTCTTCCCTGGACTGACCTATCCCCTCCCCACCTCCCCACCTACACCCTCTCCACCTATCTTCTTTTCTCTCCATCTTCGGTCCGCCTCCCCCTCTCTCCCTATTTATTCCAGTTCCCTCTCCCCATCCCCCTGTCTGATGAAGGGTCTAGGCCCGAAACGTCAGCTTTTGTGCTCCTGAGATGCTGCTTGGCCTGCTGTGTTCATCCAGCCTCACATTTTATCATCTTGGAATCTCCAGCATCTGCAGTTCCCATTATCTCTCTCTACCTCATTTTTCCGCTTGAGGACTTGCAGCCACTGGGATTCAATGTTAAGTTCAATAACTTTAGATCCTGATTCCATCCTTCCATGTATTTTACCCACCCTATCTCCAGTCCCATTATAACATGGCTTGCTTTTAGCACAGCCAATCCATTTGCAACTGCTCTCAGGACTATTATCGCAATACATGTTTGGCTTTCAACACAGACTACCCATTCTCTGCTATCCTCAGCTCTCATTATCACTTACTCAGCTTCTCTTCTGTCTTGGCCTATTATAAATAATTCCCTTGTTTACCAATGCCTGTCCCTTATACGCCTCTCTCATTTTCTGAGTTTGTTCTCCACTTATCCTCTCACCTTTCACTCCTCCTCTAGCCTTCAACCCCCAAAATTCATCCTTAACATAAATATCAGCTTTTCCTAGCTGCTATCGAAACATTAACTCTGTTTTCTTCCCACAGATGCTGGCAGACCTGCTGAGTTTTGCCAGCAATTTCGGTTTTAATTTCATAAAATGTCGTACTGGTCCACAGCTTCCTGTGCAACTGGCATTACTGAGCAGCAGATATTAGCTGCAGTTCCTCTCTATCAATTTGACTGCGACTGTAATGTCTGTCTGCTTTACATGTCATCCAACTAACGCAACATAAAGGTTTGAAAAATGTAAAATTCAAATCTTTCACTTTGTTCTATTCACTTGCAATTACTTTGCTTCAACTCACTCACTGACAACAATCATAAATCCCAGGCCTTCCAGAACATATGGAACTCTAATGATTGACTAGAGCTTTATCCTGTCTCAATGGTGAAACAATTTACGTTCACCATATTGTAGTTATCGCAACAAACAATATGTGATATCATCACTGGACTAAGAATCCACAGACGCAGGTAATGTTGTGGAATCCCATGTTCAAACCCTATATTCGCTGGTGGTGGAATTTGAATTGTTAAAATATCTAGAATTAACAGTCTAATGGTGACTCTGAAACCATTGTTGAAAAAACCCATCTGGTTCACTGATGCCCTTTAGGAAAGGCCTACCTGTTTCTGCAGACCCACTGCAATTTGGGTGACTTCTGATTGCCCTCAGAGCAATTAGGGATGGACATAAATGCTGGTCTAGCCAGTGATGCCAACATTCCGTGAATGAATTTAAAAAAAAGAACATAGTTACAGAAGCTGAATTATCAGTACATTCTGTGGGGAGCTGGAAGAGATTAAGTTCAAAGAATATCATTATCACAACGTCTGAAATGCTGCAGAGAAATGATTAGAACATAAAGCAGCAGGAAGGTCTGAAAATCCTTAAGGCTGAGAGAAGCATTCTGGTTTTTCTCTTTTATAAATATCCCCTATTTAAAAGGATGTGCTGGCTACCAGAGAGATATCAATGGTAAATACAAAAAAAAAATTGCTGGCTAAACATGCACCCAAAGCACTGGGTCAGTTTCTGGTCATGTCAGATACATTGATGCTAAATGTGCAACAACTAATGAATATTAACACTTTTCTTCATTGCATGGCATATCCATATAAAATGGGTGCTTCGCTGTTTTTGTACATTAATTCCCATCCTTGTGTGTGGCAGAATTTTTCGCTGCATTGCATGATTAAATTAGAACAATTTTTCATGCAAAGATTTTGTATTTATAGCTAGCAAGATTCTGAGAGTGGCACCCCCATGAAAATTACACTGAGCTTTTGTGACAATTGAACCTCTTTATTTCAAATAGATAGTGCAACTTGAAGAAGATCGTAAAGATCACAGCAAGAATTAATAACAATTTCCACATCTGAGTGTGCATGCTAAGAATATTTAGATGTTACAATGTGGCATCAGACAGCAAAACTCAAAGTCATGTGATTCTTTTTGTGGTTGCTAGGCAGCCAGTATTTCGCTTTTTCAAAATATGGTTTGATACTTCTGTGGAATCTAATATTATATAAAATAGTTTTTTTTTGATCATTGCAAGACACTGTGAACAAAATTAGCAAAGCCTTCACAGGCATTGACATTGGGTGAAATAACAGTGACAGTTGCAACTTTTGGGACTGTGCCCTGTTGAGAAATTAGCATCTTCAGAAACCAGAAGGGAAGGAAGAAACTTTCAGGCAAGAAAAAAAAAGTATTACAATCTGAAAGTAATGCTGAAGCGGTCTTAAAAAGTGACTAAGATCAATTTTATGGCCCAGTCCAGTAGCAAATCACTGCCATGAATTAGCTCAACAATAGTTAAATATAGTTCTTAAAGCTAGAGGGATCAAAGGGCATGGAGGGGAGGGGTGGGGGAAGCAGGAACACAGTATTGAGTTGGATGATCAGGCATGATCATACTGAATGATAAACCAAGCTCAAAAGGCCTACCCCATTCCTATGTTCTGTGTTCATGTTTGTTTTTAAATTGACCACTTAAAGGCCTTGACTGGCAGCAGAAAAAAAAATAGGCTATGGACCTCATTGCCCAGCATTTCATTGCTAATTTGGTGGGAAGTGGGTGGTATCTCCTGTTACTTCCTGCCATCTACTTTGTCACTTCCATTGAGGGGAAAATTTCAACTCCACCAGCTGGAGATCAATTTCATTCTGATGTTGTTTTGAATGACGTGTCAAGTTTATGGCATGGCTGGGCCCTGTCCTTATTGGTAGGACTCAAGTATCAAATAGCATTTCAGAGAAGGTTTCCAGAATGTAAGAAATAATCCACTGACATAACCCAGTCTCTATTTAGCTCTCGTTACTTACTTCAACTGGGATTCTCAGCTTATTTTTGTCATTGGCTGTGACGGTATTTTTGGCCCAAATTACACATCCATGTAGTGATAGGGTCATAGAGTTGACCAGGACAAGCAGAGGCCCTTTGTTTCAACCGGTCAATGCTGACCAGATGTCGTCAATTACAAGGGGGCACAGGTTCAAGGTCAGAGGGGGAAAGTTTGAGGGAGATGTGCAAGCGAATTTTCTATGCTGAGAGTGGTAGCAGCCTGGAATGGACTACTAGAAGAGGTAGTGCAAGTGGGCACATTGAAGACATTTAAGCTGCACCTAGACGAGTACATGAAGAGGGAGGAAATCGAGGGATACTGATCAAAAAATGGCAGGATTGTTTTTAGATTAATTAGGGCATGATGGTCAGCAGAGGCTTGGAGGGCCGAAGGGCCTGTTCCTGTGCTGTACTTTTTCATTTGTTCAATCTACTGCCATTTGCAAGCATTTGGCCCATATCTCGCTAAACCTTCCTATTCATGTATCCATCCATAAGCTTTTAAATGTTGTAATTGTACCAGCCTCCACCACTTCTTCTGGCAGCCTATTCCCTTTGTGAACCAGCCTTTGCATGAAAAGTTGCCCCTGTGGTCCCTTTTAAACCTTTTCCCTCTCATCTTATACCTATGCCCTCGAGCTTTTGACTCTGCAACCCTGAGGAAAAACCCTTGGTTATTCATTCTATCCATGCCCCTCATGATTTTATAAACTTCGACAAGGACACCTCTCAGCATCGGACGTTCCAGGGAAAATAGCCCCCATCAGCCTATTCAGCCTTTCCCTCTGGCTCGAACCCTCCAAACCCAGCAACATCCTTGTAAATCTTAACTAAACTGTTTCAAGTTTAACAACATCTTTCCTATAGCAGGAAGGCCAGAATTGAAAGCAGTATTCCAAAAGTAGCCTAGCCAATGTTCTGTACAACATGACCTCCCAACTCAATGCAGTGATTGTTGCTACTAGTGAAAAAATACACAGAGTGCCAGGTAGGTGGCAGTGTCACTGAAATTGCTTGCGAGGGTTCACCATGAGAAAAATCATGTCACTATTGTAATGAGAATCTATGCCGTTCTTAGCGAATGAATGTGCACTCCTGACAAAGCAAAAATCAGAGAGGAAACCTGTCTTAACGAGCCTTATCTTAATGAACTATGCTAATTTGAAGGTAAATCACAGTCGAAACAATACGAATATCCCATAAAAGAAGTAATGCTCTCCCATTGATGAGGCAACCAAGGGAGGATGAAAGCTCTGCTCTATGGGCTAGCTATGGCTACTGTCCAAACATGTGACTCAGGAGTTTAATCAAAGAAAACAGGAAAACAAATCATAAACTATTCAATTAGAGAAACACATTGCTTAAGAACACCCACTAAGCAAAGTGGGGGAACGGTTTTCTTGTATTCATCATTGCCTAAACCAACAAAAGCTTGGAAGAAATGCAAATTCCATCAAACAGCTCCAAGGAGGTAAACATTTAATAAAAAAGGCAAATATTTCATGAGTACATGGTTTTTTCAATGTAAAGTGAGCAAGAGCGGTGAATAGAACTGACTCCTCGTTGATTTTCCTTTACTTTTAACTACCTGGTATCTTCTAAATATGTTTCCTTTTCTGTTCTAAATGTTTCGATGTCTAGAAAATTATTACAAAGTGCAGCAAATCTGAAGTCGACCTTTCAACTATACTTGCAAGTATTCTTGCATGCAAAATTTCACACTGAGACACAAAGCAATATTCGAAAGATGACCATAAGAGGTATATTTCAGAGAGTGTTTTATAGGACAGAAGAGAAATAGACAGACAAAGAGATTTCAAGAGAAAACACCAAAATTTAAAGATTTGGCAGCTGAAGGCACAGCCGTCAATGCTGGAGCAACTGAAATAAAGAATGTGCAAGAGGCCAGAACTAGAGGAGCAGTTATCTTCTGAGTTGTGGAATTTGAGGAGATGACTGAGAGAGAGAGAGAGAGAGAGAGAGAGAGAGAGAGAGAGAGAGAGAGAGAGAGAGAGAGAGAGAGAGAGAGAGTCAGCACCATGGATGGAACCTCATTTAAAAATGCACAGCCAATGATGTTTGGCAGCAAACGGGGGGGGGGGGGGGTAATCAATGAACGGGACTTGGTGCAGGGGCAGAATGCTTCTTTAACAATAGAACAAAAGTTTAGTAAACAAAGGACAAAAAAAAATGTTACCTAAATATACAGTCCAGCTAGAGAAAATCTTAAAACACCCAGCAAAATAAATGTTCAATCTATTCCTCAACATCATCAGTGATGCAAATCCAGAGGAATTATACATCTTTATCAAATCTTTAAATCTTTTAGTTCAACACAACTGATTCTTCCCAGTTATTTACTGTGAATTGCAATGACTCCTTGCATGAATTATCTCAAAACTGAGAGCTTATACTTTTTCAGCTTTTAATAACCAAACACACCTGGCTTGGGAGTTGTACAAACTAAACGTTTCTGCTGAGGCAACTTTGAATTCATTGAACTGTTCTACACTTGTTTTTCAGGAAAGAAACTATATTTACTTTGACCCCATTCAGGGCTCCTTCAAGTGAATCAGACAGTCATACAGCATAGTCCTTTTGATCCATCTCATCCATGGCGACCAGGTTTCCCAAACTAAACTAGTCCCATTTGCTAGAACTTGGCCCATAACCCTCTAAAAATTTCCTATTCATGTACTTGTCCAGACATGTTTTAAATGTTGTAATTGCACCCACATCTACCATTTCTTCTGGCAGTTCCCTTTTAAATCTTTCCCCTCCTATCTTAAACCCGTGCCTTCTGGTTTTTAACTCCCTTACCCTAGGGAAAAAAATCCTTGATATTCACCTTATCTATGCTCATGATTTTATATATCTATATAAAGTCTCCCCTCAACCATCTATGCTCCA
Source organism: Stegostoma tigrinum (assembly GCF_030684315.1). Classification (NCBI taxonomy): domain Eukaryota; kingdom Metazoa; phylum Chordata; class Chondrichthyes; order Orectolobiformes; family Stegostomatidae; genus Stegostoma; species Stegostoma tigrinum. The sequence goes on along the minus strand of NC_081364.1, from coordinate 23,358,278 downwards.
GGGGGAAAAATTCCAGCTTATCCAGCCTTTCCTTGTAACTGAAACCCTCTAGTCCTGGTAACATCCATGTAAATCTTTTTTGCACCCTGTCCAATTTATTAATATGCTTCCGACAGCCAAGAAACCAGAACTATATGCAGTTCTCTAAAAGTGGCCTCACGAATTTCCTGTACAACCGCAACATGATGTCCCAAGACCTTTGTTCAATATTCTGACCAATGAAAGCAAGTGTGCCAAATCCTCCTTCACCATGCTATCTACCTGTAACTCTACTTTCAAGGAACTACGTACTTGAGCCCCTAGGTATCTCTGTTTGACAACACTCCCCAGTGCCCTGCCATTAACCATATGAGTTCTGCTCTGCTTTTCTTACCAAAATGCAACACCTTACATTTATCTAAATTAAATCCACCTGCCATTCCTCAGCCTATTGGCCCAGCTGATCAAGATCCTGATTTAATTAGTTTTAGTACTAGTTAAAAGCCATGAACAACTTCTCTAATGTGGAGAAATAATGTTACACTTTGAAATCCACGTTGGGGTCAGATACAGCTATGCTCTGGCATCGACATTTGGAATATTCTACAATTTGCTGCTGTCATATGTTTTGAAATTATCTGTAGAGGATGTCTGGTGTACCAGAATCGATGGAAAGCTATTCAGCCTCGATCAACTAAGATCCAAGGGAAAAGGGGCTAAGTTATTAGCAGAGGCTTGCCCTGCTATGATGATGCTGTACTAAGCTCGAACAGCTAAAGAACCAAGTGTCGCAGCTAATGAGGACTTTAACTATGAGCATTAGAAGATGCTCCTCCACTCTCCACCACCCCACCCCCAACCCCAACCCCTCCCCAACAAGGATGGCACAGTGGCTCAGCGGTTAGCACTGCTGCCTCCCAACGCCAGGTAACCCATGTTCAAATCCAGCCCTGGGTGACTGTCTGTGTGGAGCCTGCATGCTCCTCAAATGTCAGCATGTTTCTCTGCTGGGTGCTCTGGTTTCCTCCCAGACTCCAAAGATGTACTGGTTCGGTAGACTGGCAATGCTAAATTGTCCACAGAGTCCAGTGATGCAGGGGTTAAGTAGTTTAGTCATGATAAATGCAGGGTTATGTGGATAGGGTAGGAAGCTGGGTCTGTATGGGATCCTCTTTGGACAGTCAGTGCACTTTTGATGGGCCAAATGGCCTCTTTGAGCACTGTAGATATTCTGTGATTCTAAGATTAATGTCACACTCCAGAATATTGCTATGGCTCCATACAGTTGATGATACATGCCAATCATTTAGTGATCCGTCTTAGGGCAGTATATTTCACATCATGCTATTCAGCGTTGTACACGATAAATTGCACTTATTGTTTAAATACCGAACAAACTTTGGACTTTTGTCCAATGTCCTGAAAATGCATTTTAGCATTAATCAAGAGATGGCTTCAGGAAATTGCATGTAATACATGTAAACTTCTGTGGATATCAAGATGCCCTTCTTGTTATTCACTGAACAAAGATAATGCTTTAACTAACAGGCAACAATCAATAATTATTAGGTCCTTTAATATTCATGTTAACAAAATATACAAGAGAGATTATTATGACAGCTACTAATTGTTACTTTGAATTTAGATTTGATATTCTAGAGCAATCATTTGGAAAATTTCATACTAACGCAATGCAAGATTCAGAGTTTAATGACCCATAAGGTACAATATTTACAACCCAGGCTAGGAATACAATAATGTAATCATAATAATGTTTAATATTAAGTAATTCTGCTTCATTTATCCTACTTTTCTTGTTGTGCAATTATTTTAAATATTTAGTGATGCTAGTTTTAAGATCCTTAATAAAATGCTGCCATTTAACCACGGTTAATGTGTTGTCTTTAGTTCAAAAACAGGTGCACAGATAAAACTTCTTATAAATCGTTCATGACTTTCAATGGAACAAGTGATCATCAGGTTCAGCAAAGCCTTACTTATAGTGAAGGAGTGACAGCTATACCAAAGATATTGAGATAAAAGGAGATGGATTGACATTAACAGTAAAGGCTCGCAATACAGTCTGTCCAACACTATAAATGTTGAATTAAAGTAGCTTTCAGACCTAAAGAATAGAACTGCATATCAAATTTATGTTCAGACAATGTATCAAAATTTACATTAACTGGTTGAATGGTGGTAGATAGTTTCCCATAAATATTCATATAAAATAATTGCTAAGTTTTGCTGAACACAGATTCTCCCAAAGCCTTTCAATCTCAAGATAGCTTTATGAACCGCAATGAACAATATGTAATGTGTCACTCACTTATGTTTTTACCCTTTAAATTGTTCCTTACAGCACTAACAATTACATAATTCTAGTCAATCATTACTGTACAATTTTACAGACATAAAAGAACTCTGACATTTCCAAAGATCAAATAATTCAAAAGTACAAAACTTCTATAATCTGAACAGAATTAAAACCTTTTCAGAATTCCCTTCTGATATAAGAAATATTTTGATTTGTCTTTTAATTAACATGATAATTTAGTGACACTTGTTTAGAGAAATGCTCTTTAATTACTCACTCCTTTAATAACTTTCTCCTCATGACAAAAGTTTAGAATTTGTTTCACGCATGTATTTCAGGTAAATTTCTCACTTTTGTATATTCATTTGTTGCACATGTAAAGAAATGTCTTTTACTTCATTATTACTCTGAATGGACTAGTTATTCAGAGTAAGCCTTTTATACAATGCTGAAGGTAAAATACCATTACCAATAATAAAACATTAATTTGGATGCTTCATGGTATATTTAGTTTGAAAAAGTTTCTGAGCATTCCCGTCAGATGGCTGTTACTGTTGATATCATCCTCTATTGTTTGAGGTCACAATTACTGTGGTTTCTTGCCTAACTTACTCCTTTTTTTGCCACCCGAACTGCACAATTCAATTCTAATACAACATAACAACAATATAGAAAAAACATATCTCCATGTGTCATAGAATCAACATGGAAATTTGCTACACACAGGAAACCCAGGGAGGTCGTTTCTTAATTCACTCAATGAAGTGGGCATCGCTGGCTCGAGCAGCATTTATTGCCCAACCCTATTTGTCCTTGAGAAGTTGGTGGTAAGCTTCCTTTGTGATCCACTGAAGTCCATTTGCTGTTAGTATACCCACATTGCCATGAGGGAGAAAGTTCCATGATTCTGATTCAAGTCTGGATATTGTTCACGTCTCACCCATCCTTTGATTACAACTCAAAACTGGGGTACCACACCTCCCTGCAGCATGAGCAGTGGTGACCTCCAGCAGCAACATTCTAGTATTTGGACATGCAACGCTTTATCATTCGTGAACATCCCACTTCTAACATTATGATGGAGGAGAGGTCACTGATGAAGCAGCTGACTGTGATTGGGCTCCGGACACTAACTTCTGCAGGGATGGCCTGAAACTGAGGTGACTGATCTTCAACAACCATAATCATCCTACTTTGTGCCCAGTCTGATTCCAACCAGCAAAGAATTGTCCCTCTGATAACCGGTGACTCCAACTTTGCTTGGACTGTTTGATGTCACACTTAGGCAAATGAGTCCTTGAGCAATTCTCACCTTCCTACTTTACCCATTTTTTAAAAATAATTCACTTGTGGGGTCGATTTATGCATTACTTAGAAAATATACAAATTTTATTCCTCACCAATTGTCAACGGTGACACACAGAATCATAGAACTCCTACTGTGTTGAAACAGGCTATTCGGGTCATCAACTCCACACTGCCACACGGAAGAGCACCCCACCCAGACCCACCCCCACTCCCCTATCGCTGTAATCCTGCATTTGCCCTGGCTAATCCAACCAGCCTGCACATTCCTGGACACTATGGGCAACTTAGCAGGCTAATCCACATAACCTGCACATCTTTGGACTGTGAGTGAAAACTGAAGCACCCAGAGGAAACCCAAGCAAGCACAGGGAAGAAGGTGCAAACTCCACACAGACAATTGCCCAAGGTTCGAATTAAAGCCAGGTCCCTGGTGCTGTGAAGCAGAAGTGCTACTCACTGAGCAACTGTGCTGCCCCCTCACAGGATATCAGCCATGATGTGCTCTTGGGTGGGTTTTTCACAATCCAATCAGATTTAGTGCATAAACTGAATGGTCATCATTGCACATAAATTGAATACTAATGGTACGCTACAAAATGGCATCAAAGTAAAATTAAAATTTATGTCAAAATCTGAAAAAGGTACTGGAGTTCATTGAATAATGATCAAGTCATTTCAAGCCACTGCTGATTTCCGTCCATTCCACAGATGCACACTTCAGCATTGTGATTACAACATAACCTTGTTGTAGAAACATTTACCAGGAGGAATAAAAGAGCAACTGTGAAATACTGCCAGCATACCATGATCCTTCCAACGTACATCAGTGACAGGTGGTTAGGGTATGACTTGTGGTCAGCGCTGTTATGGAAAGAAATTGGAGCCTCTAGCATAGCTCCAGGCTACAACATGCAAGTCCAAAGATGAGCAGGTTAAGTTGACTGGCCATGCTAAATTGCCTATAGTGTCCAAAGTTGTGTAGGTTTGGTGGATTAGACATAGGAAATGCATGGTTACAGGGGCAGGGTTAGGGGTGTGGGTCTCGGTGGGATGCTTTTTGGTGGGTGGCACAGGCTCGATGGGTTGAATGGACTTCTTCCACACTGTAGGGATTCTATGATTCAATGAAGTTTATATATGTTGTGACAGTCAGGGAACCAGTTGATACACCCAGCTGGACAGCTGTGTGGGTCACATTGATGTCAATACCATGGAGTTCAGTCTCTGTCTGGTTGCAGTAGATTTTAGACCTAGCTTCTTCCCCTCCCACGGTAGATTCTGTCATGCTGTGAGCCAGACCACCTTCGAGTAGAAAACTGAAGTATAAAGGAGGACTCTTCTACCTGTGTCGGTCATCTCAATCATCCAGCTCCCTTTCTCTTTCCCCTAGCCCCATAAGTTTGTTTTTCTCTCTGGATATACGTTTGCTTTCCTTGCTACAACTTCTTTTAGGAGTCAGTCGGATTATTCTGTAATGCATGAAGATTAAGACTTTGTTGACTGCTTGAGCCTTTTGAGTATTGGTTTACTGTTATTCCTGAGTTGAGAAATATGTGAAAAACTTTCCAACCACAAATACAAAGACATGCAGCAAACAGCCTGGAGGCCGACTTGAATGCTTAGATCTGAACAGGAAAAAAATCTTTTACTGGCTGCTTTAATTCCCCACACAGGGGCGGTTGGAGTGCAGAAACTCTGCATGCATCTCATGAATGTTCTTCTTCCCCCCTGTGAATACAGAGATCAATCTTTGCCCTACTATTAATGCCTCTCCGTGAAGGACCATTCTTTGCTACTACTGCAGACTGAAACAAAAGACACTTCAGGAGATATAATCATTGCTGCCTAGCTCCTTTTCCTAGGTCATCACAATGTAGCTCATTCCTTTTATTTCACACATCTCTTTTCCTTTGTCCAGTGTTCCTTTATGCCTCATTGAATCCATTAGCCTCATTATAGTGTGCTTTTGAAAACCCTTCTGAGCGCAACCAATGACAGAATCTAAGCTGCTGGCATCAGTGTAAGTCAGGCTTCTTCTAATGTTAGGGAAAGTGCACAAAATGCAAAAGGTAGAAGGAGTCTATGGCTTGGGTTCATTTCTCAAACTCGTTTACAACAGCGTATTTTTAATTTTAAAACTTGTCCATTAAAGACTGCTAAGTGACATTTCTGTCAATGATTGTATATGTGGCACTGATAGATGTAATTAATATGACTTTGAATGTTCATTAAAACAGTTCTTTTAACAGTAAATACCGCACAGTTATTAGCTACATTAGAGATGGTTTTTATTCTGAAACAAGGGTTAATTATCACTGAAAGTAAGAAGTCCAGTGGACTCAAATTGTAGTGAAAGTGGACTATCAACATTCAACTTCATTCATTGCTGTTAATACCTGAGATTTCTATAGACAAAAAAAAAGGACACATACTCATTTAAAATAACTGTTGCGATTACCTGATTGGGACAAGCTCGTGAAACGACTCAGCAAACATCAGTCTGAGCCAGAATTAACATTGTTATAAATAGGCACTGGAACTGGTTGATTCAAACTTACATATTGAGGTGATAGATTTTTTGTGGAGTATTCGGAAAACAATGTATAGACTCAGAAGTATATAAATGGACCTTTATCAACAGCTACTTTTAAGCTGCAGGTAGGAAAAATCCATTTGTAAGCAAGACTTGAAGAGTCTCTGCCAGTCTCTCTCTCTCTCTCGTCAAGATAAGAAATCAATACCTCGTTTAAAAAAATCAAGTGGAACAATAGCCTTCACTGAGAGCTTAGGATACCTATAAACACCATCTTTGCTAATGTACTAGGTGAACAGCAGTTGAGATGCAGATTTAACACATTCAAGTGAAGAATTTTAAACTGCAACTGATTTATCTTCCTGTCTATACTTGACATCCACAAGCCCCCACCCCAATTTTGTAAACACATTAATAATATCACATTTTCTTAGTGTTCTTTTATATTTTCTTTACTTTTTCTATCTTTTTAAAATTTTGCTTAGTAATAAAACTCCACTCATTCTCTCAAAGAAACTTTGGAATTGCCTTGCTTTCATTTTTGACTGAATTAACTAAGCTCAATTGAATCGTTAAAAAGTAAAAACATTTGTTGCAATCAACTGAGAGTGGGTTAAAAAGAGGGGAGCCAATCAACCCTCCTGACCTGACAATACGTGGAGTGAACCACTGTCCGGATCTTGTCTGGTATTGGAAGAAAGGAGGCTAATACTTGTGAAATTCATCATTTGTAATTCCTTGAATTGGAAATAACGCAACAAATGGTCACAAACACAGTGGCATGCCAGGTTATGATCACTGATACATCAGTTTAGTTTAGATTCGTAAAAGCAACCCAAGTCTACAAAATCACATTTGTCATGATTTGCTGTGAATCTTACTACAGATTGTAGAGAAATCTCAAAAAATATTCATGTTCTTTACTGTAACTAAACAAGTTATTGCGGCACTTGGAAGAACTATATTCCAGGCTGTACTTCTAAACACTAAAGGAGGACTGGGATAACCAGGGTTACTATATTGCTGCTTATAAACTTGTTGCATTGTGTTTTGTTGACAAGTTAAGGCATTTCCAAATGTCTTATCAGAGAGGTTTTGGTCAAGCAAAAAAAGTAGAAGTGCAAACTTTTACTACAGTAAATTACATTGCAGTAGACTACTATGTAATTCACTAATCGCATTGCAAAAGATTTTGATCACAACACTGTTCCATGTTTTCTGAATCAGCAGAAATATAGTCTGCAAATTCATTAAAGATAACAAAGTGTGGAGCTGGATGAACACAGCAGGCCAAGCAGCATCTCAGGAGCGCAAAAGCTGACGTTTCTGATGAAGGGTCTAGGCCCGAAACATCAGCCTTTGTGCTCCTAAGATGTAGCTTGGCCTGCTGTGTTCATCCAGCCTCACACTTTGTTATCTTTGATTCTCCAGCATCTGCAGTTCCCATTATCTCTGCAAATTCATTAATATGTTTTGTCACTATGGTTTGGCATCAGCTTTCTACCTTCAGTTTTTAATTAATTTATAAACATTGTAGCAAGGTTTGTAAATAGAATTACTTGTGGTCATGCATGGTTTCAGTTTAAATTTAGAAGTTAAGAAACCAGAGAGTGAGGAGATAACATTTCAGTTTTGGCTTGTATTCACATGTGCCTGCTTTCAATAAGCAAGATTCACCGTGATTAGTTGGGCCACCAGAGAAAACAGCAAGTGACAAACAAGATAATAAAATGTGAAGCTGGATGAACACAGCAGGCCAAGCAGCATCCCAGGAGCACAAAAGCTGATGTTTCGGGCCTAGACCTTTCATCAGAGAGGGGGATGGGGTGAGGGTTCTGGAATAAATAGGGGGAGAGGGGGAGGCGGACTGAAGATGGAGAGAAAAGAAGATAGGTGGAGAGGAGAGTATAGGTGGGGAGGTAGGGAGGGGATAGGTCAGTCCAGGGAAGACGGACAGGTCAAGGAGGTGGGATGGGGTTAGTAGGTAGGAAATGGAGGTGCGGCTTGGGGTGGGAGGAAGGGATGGGTGAGAGGAAGAACAGGTTAGGGAGGCAGAGACAGGTTGGGCTGGTTTTGGGATGCAGTGGGTGGAGGGGAAGAGCTGGGCTGGTTGTGTGGTGCAGTGGGGGGAGGGGACGAACTGGGCTGGTTTTGGGATGCGGTGGGGGAAGGCGAGATTTTGAAGCTGGTGAAGTCCACATTGATACCATTGGGCTGCAGGGTTCCCAAGCGGAGTATGAGTTGCTGTTCCTGCAACCTTCGGGTGGCATCATTGTGGCACTGCAGGAGGCCCATGATAGACATATCATCTAAAGAATGGGAGGGGGAGTGGAAATGGTTTGCGACTGGGAGGTGCAGTTGTTTATTGGTTCGCAATAAACAACTGCACCTCCCAGTCGCAAACCATTTCCACTCCCCCTCCCATTCTTTAGATGACATGTCCATTATGGGCCTCCTGCAGTGCCACAATGATGCCACCCAAAGGTTGCAGGAACAGCAACTCATACTCCGCTTGGGAACCCTGCAGCCCAATGGTATCAATGTGGACTTCACCAGCTTCAAAATCTCGCCTTCCCCCACCGCATCCCAAAACCAGCCCAGTTCGTCCCCTCCCCCCACTGCACCACACAACCAGCCCAGCTCTTCCCCTCCACCCACTGCATCCCAAAACCAGTCCAACCTGTCTCTGCCTCCCTAACCTGTTCTTCCTCTCACCCATCCCTTCCTCCCACCCCAAGCTGCACCTCCATCTCCTACCTACTAACCTCATCCCACCTCCTTGACCTGTCCGTCTTCCCTGGACTGACCTATCCCCTCCCTACCTACACTCTCCTCTCCACCTATCTTCTTTTCTCTCCATCTTCGGTCCGCCTCCCCCTCTCTCCCTATTTATTCCAGAACCCTCACCCCATCTCCCTCTCTGATGTAAGGTCTAGGCCCGAAACGTCAGCTTTTGTGCTCCTGGGATGCTGCTGGGCCTGCTGTGTTCATCCAGCCACACATTTTATTATCTTGGATTCTCCAGCATCTGCAGTTCCCATTATCACATCAAGTGACAAACAAATTGTCTTATGAGGAAAATCTGAATGGTATTTACCATTGTCATAAATGAACGTGTATCTCTGTCAATTCTCCTCTTCCAACCTCAGGCGGCTGTCTGCGTGGAGTTTGCACATTCTCCCCATGTCTGCGTGGGTTTCCTCCGGGTGCTCCAGTTTCCTCCCACAGTCCAAAGATGTGCAGGCTAGATGGATCGGCCATGCTAAATTGCCCGTAGTATTCACGGGTGTGTGGGTTATAAGGGGGATGGGTCTGAGTGGGATGCTTCAAGGGGCGGTGTGGACTTATTGGGCCGAAGGGCCTGTTTCCACACTGTAGGGAATCTAATCTAATCTAAAGATGTTAGGTACAAAAGTGTTGGCCAAGAGGGATTTATTTATGAAATGCTACAACAACATTAAGCATGTGAAAGAGGCAATTCAATAAGAAGCCTGTATACAAATTCATTATATGTTACAGACTTACTTTCTTCAGATCTACACTAACAATGCTAAAATATTAAAAATATGAAAGGGTCCTATAACATAAGCCAATGACAATTTATTTCCATGTATGCCAGGGTTTTCTTCTTTTGGAAGACAAGAAAGCTATTTTAATTGTGATATCGGTGTGATTGGCTTTGACGAATAAATTACCCTAATTACCCTAATGCAACAATGAGGTAGAAGCTGAATTAAATACTAGAGATATCAACACTCATTCAATATTAAATCGCTTGGAAGGAAGCAACTCGGTTTTATTGAGGAAACTATACATGTGCCATTAATGTTTCGATCGTTTCAAGTGTTAAGTATAAATTAATAGATCTCAGCTCACCTTTCCAGTGGACTTTGGTCCCTTCCAAATGCAGAAATAACAGATAATCCAAGCAGCAAGAAGACAAAGAGCCAGTTCCCATCGTACGCTTCCAATGTGGTCAATTCCACTTGATAATCCAAGCACTCTACGTCTGAGGGTAATAAATAATGTTTTATTAAAAATCTCTTGAAATATATCTTTTCCATCACATATTCCAAAGAAGATCGTTGGGTTTTGCTTTATTCTGCCAGGTTTTCTTTTCAACTAAAAGTTCAGTAGTTGGAAATTTATATGAAAAAAGATTTTCATTCTTATTGTACTTTTCAGAATCACTATACAGTTCAAACTGCTCTACAGCCAATGAAACACTTTTGAGGTACTGTATATCTCTGTGACTCTATGACTCTAACCTATCATACCTTACATATGAACATATTTAGCATTTGATTAACTCCATATAGATACATTTAAAAGTGCAATTCATATCCTGATGAAGGCAACACAGGACACAACCCAGATAAGCTGACTTTATAGAATCCTATTACATTGACAATGATCACAGCTGATGTTATTACTAGACAAATTAGATTCCGGATGAGATCAGGCTTGAAGAATTATTTTGTTTCTTTTTAACCTTTGCGATCTTTCACTGAAACTCAAGCACACAGGATTACAGATTTGATTTTAACAGTAATACAGAATTTTATTATGCATAAGTAAAGTAAATACAACAAAACAAAGAAAACTATCTGCACATAACATAACTTGGAAGGTTTCAAAACACAGGACAAAAGAAAATTATATCTACTCCCCAACACCACCACTTCACAGTTACTCAAAACCAGAAAAACTTCCCTTCCTGATCAAATCTGTGCATTTGGCAACTGTTTTTTTTCCTCTCAGTTCCCGTCATGTGAGCTGTGAATCTTTTCCATGAATCGCCGCACAGCTAAGACCTTAGTTAAATAACTCCACAGAGGCTGCTATCCCGTCACCAAGTCACTCTTTATTTGCAAGTGGAGAGTCCTTGACGCTGATCTAGCTCCGTCACAGCCAACTCTCAGAGTGAAGGGGATTTTGACACTCCTGTTCATATCTGTCAGCCAGGGGTCCCTGATTGGACCAGGTTAACACCTCAACCAGAAAATTCATATTCCTTGTTATTCATAACCTCATTACAATCACTACATCCTTCCCTCTGAGTCCAAGGACATAGGCCAGTTCTTAATTTTGTAGCTCTTCCTTGGGGTGTTGTAGCACCGGTCCGATTTCTCCATCTCTGCCTCCGGTATGGGCAGCGTGTAATACATAGTAGCTCACATCTTGCACCCACAGCATCTCAGGAAAATATCATTCCCTGCTTCCGCCGACAATGGCGTGCCATGTCCATCTCAGATTCCAAAATTTCTTCAATGCTTGACAAACAGGGAGAATCCACATATTCCAGAATGGTTTGAAAAGCTGTTGAAGAGCTGACATGTCATATTCCCGCATTGTTTGCAGCTTTCATATGGGCTACGTGCTTGTTCAGGACTGTCGCACCTACCCCAACTTTATATGTCACTCACCTTGCACTGACCACGCCTCTTACCCTTGCAGGGCTGTTCTCCTCATTCCTGCACCACACTTCATCCCCTTAAGTGAACTCTCTCTGTCATTTGGCAGAGTCTTATGTCTGGCATTGGCATTCCTGATGCTGTTTCACCCTTCCCCTGCCTTAGGTCCAGGAAGATCAGATTTAACCTTGTGCAGAGTCTTCTCTCCAATAACAACACTGATGAAACTATCCCTGCAGTTGCATGAGGGGTGGTCTTATTGTCAAATAGGAACTGAGACACTTTGGTATCTAGCGAAGCTGTAGGCTGTTTCTTTAAGTTTGCCTTCAAAGTTTAGACTGCCCTTTTTGCCAGAGCATTGGACGATGGATGATATGGAGCTGTCCCTATATGTTGAATACCATTTGACTTTAGGAAATACTCAACAGTCCTGCTGGTAAAAGATGGCCTGTTATCTGTGGCCAACACTTGCGTGAGTCCGTGTATTACAAAAGATACGCGCAGCTTTTCTACCATCATCTTCATGTTTGACAAATGAACTCTACGCACGTCCGGACATTTTGAATGGCCACTCACAAAGACTAAGAATATTGAGCTCATGAAAGGGCCAACATAGTCAACAGGGTTTACCTGGCCATTCCCACAAATGTGGGAGAGCTGCTAGTGGTAATTTTTGATCTTGCCAGCAGTGTGGGCACCGCACCACAAACATGGCTATGTCTGCATCCAAATCCTGGCCACCAGACATAATGTTTCAGCAACATCTTCATTTTGGACACCCCTGCATGACCCTGGTGGAGTTCAGTCAGTACCTGGCAGAGACTTTTGCCCAGGACAATCACTCTTGCCCATATCACCCCATGCTAAAATGCCCATCATCTGTTGCGAGCTGGTGTCTGCAGGTACAAAAAGATTTCAAATCTGGTAGTGACAGCCTTTTGGTTTCTCCCATCACCACCAGCTGTTTCAGTTTTGCCAAGCCTAGATCTTCCTGTGACCACAGTCTGACATTGTCAGCTGTGACTAAAAATTTTAAACCATAATGGTTTCTTCAAGTGGCGGGACCGCCAGTGATCTATCTGCCAGCAAGAGGAGGCTCAATGCGCCTGCATTTGCTACTTGGCCTCCTGGACTGTATTCCAACTTATGTGCTTATTATTACAGCTCACTACTGAAATTGTCGCAAACTATGGGCGGCACTGCTCTATCGTCTTTAATCAGAAATAGGAGGAGTTTGTGATCCATTATTATTATGAATTTGTGTCCATAATAGAATTGGTGGAACTTCCTGATTCCAAGTATGATGGCCACACCTTCCTTCTCTATCTGGGTGCATTTATGTTCTCCATTAGCTGAAATCCTGGATACATATGCTTTTGGGCATTCTTCTCCATTGGGCCATCTATGAACCAATACTTTCCAAATGCCACATCCGGTGGCATCACATGTCAATACCAGATCTCACTTGGGATCACAATGTACCGACGCCATTGAGGATGATAGCTGTTTCTTCATTTCCCTAACAGCTATGGCTTGGCAACCATTTTCAAGGCTGACCCTTCTTTTTCGAGTTGATGCAAAGATGGAGGCCCCCACATTATAAGACCATAAGACCATAAGGCATAGGAGTGGAAGTAAGGCCATTCGGGCCATCAAGTTCTCTCCGCCATTTAAATCATGGCTGATGGGCATTTCAATTCCACTTCCCTGCACTCTCCCCGTAGCCCTTGATTCCTTCTGAGATCAAGAATTTGTCGATCTCTGCCTTGAAGGCATCTAACGTCCCAGCCTCCACTGCACTCCGTGGCAATGAATTCCACAAGCCCACCACTCTCTGGCTGAAGAAATGTCGTCTCATTTCCATTTTAAATTTACCACCTCTAATTTTAAGGCTGTGCCCACGGGTCCTAGTCTCCCCACCTAACGGAAACAACTTCCCAGCGTCCACCCGTTCTAAGCCATACATTATCTTGTAAGTTTCTATTAGATCTCCCCTCATCCTTCTAAACTCTAATGAGTACAATCCCAGGATCCTTAGCCATTCATCATACATTGAACCTACCATTCCAGAGATCATCCGTGTGAATCTCCGCTGGACACGCTCCAGGGCTAGTATGTCCTTCCTGAGGTGTGGGACCCAAAATTGGACACAGTATTCTAAATGGGGCCTAACTAGAGCTTTATAAAGCCTCAGAACTTTCCATAATAAGTCACCAGTCAAGGAAAGACCTAAGCTCCACTTGGGAAAAACGTTTAAGGGCAATGTCCAAGTTCTCTAAATGTTCCTTATCAATCTGCCTTGCTATTAGCACATCATCCAGATAAGTAGCAATCTGGCTTGCAACTTGTAAAATGTTCTCCATTGAAGCTGAAAAAGTGCATAAGCTGAAAATACCCTAAATTGTAGTTTCATACATACTTCTGGGAATCCTCACCTAACCACAACTACTAGCACGCATGGATCATGCCCAGCTTTGTGAAGGACAGCTCCCCTCCCAGATTTATGCATTAATCCTCTATGCGAGTGATTTGGTACTTATCTAGCTGCAGGGAGTGGTTTACTCTTGGTTTAAAATCCCCACAATGCGAACTGACCTATTGGGCTCCACAATCGATTCGACCAGCGCTGCCCGTTGTAGAAACTGGACCAGTTTGACTATTCCTTCACTTTCCAGACTTCTGACTTCTGCTTCTACTTTTACACTTTAGGCAAATGGCACTGGGTGGGCCCTGCACAATCATGGAATTGCTTCCTGGTCAACATGCAAAGTGGCCTTGGATCCTTTGATAGTCCCTTCCTGAAAAAACTTCCTGGTATTCAATTAGGACTTCACTCAGGCAACCATTTTCTAATTGAAAAACATTGAACCAATCAAGGTGAATCTTTCTCAGTGAATACCTCCCCACCAGGCTTGGGCCTGAGCCTTTTACTACAATCAGTGGTAACTGAACCAGCTGCTTCTCATACACGAGACCCAAACCAAAGTTGTATCCTTAGCCCGTAAAGGTTCCCCGGTGTAGGTTCTCAGTCCAGCTGAGTCCTTTCACAAACGTAAAGGTTGGAGTTCAAAATGAATTTTGTTAAAGGCCAGTTCTGCAATCACTGACACTGCTGCACTGATATTGACCTCCATTAGAACCAGGTGACTATTTACTCAGACGTTTATTTTGATTGGTTCTGATTTGGATGCTGCCAAGCAATGTAACTGTTCCAAACCAGATTCAACTGGGCTTTCCAGGGTGCACACTCTCCTGGATACCAGTGATGAATTCTCTTACTTCATTTAAGTTTAGTGGGACTCTTCTGCAGTCTCAAGTCTGCATACTGGCAGCAGCTGCAATGGCTGAAGAAATATTTGGCCATTTGGCCAGGGCTTGGCTTTGTTTTGCAATTTTGCTGTGAACTGACCTAAAGTCCGTCTGTTCAAGATATGTCTTGAATGACACTATGCAATTGCGTTCACTGAAGTGGCCAAGCTCAGTTGATGCAGGTTAACAAAGTGTGGAGCTGGATGAACACAGCAGGCCAAGCAGCATCTTAGGAGCACAAAAGCTGACATTTCGGGCCTAGACCCTTCATCAGACCCTTTTCCAACACTAGCCTGCACTACTTAGATCTCACAAAGTTTGAAAAGGAGGTGAATTATGACTGGGCAGGTGCTGCAAGTTATTTCCCAACAGATTCTGTCCTAGGAAAAGACAGAATGGCAGAATACAAGAGGTGTGATCCACAAGGTCAAGGAAACGAAGATGAGGAGAGTTGCGCACAAGCCACAGATGAGGAAAAGGGCAGTCTGACCTTCAGATAAATTCCACAAATGGTGGTGAAGTGGTAACATCCCTGAACCTATACTCCAGGCTAACACTGGAATAAAGGCAAGACACCACAGATGCGAGAAAACTGGAGAAACTCAGCAGGTTTGGCAGCATCTCTGGAGAGAGAAACAGAGTTAACCCTTCTAATTCAGTCTGACTCTGTCTCAGAACTGAACAATGTTAACTCTAATACCCCGGGGGGGGGGCTGGGTTTCAAATCCCAACTTGCAGCTGGTGGAATTTTAATTCAATTAATATAAATCACAGGAATGAAAACTATGAAACTAACAATGATTGTCGGTTAAAAACCCATCTGGTTCACGTTAAGGAAGGAAACCTGTCATGCTTATCTGATCTGCACTGCAGGTGACTCCAGGTCCCAGCAATCTGCTTGATTTGAAATGGCTGAGCCAGGCACTCAGTTCAAGGCAATTAAGGATGAACAACAAATGCTGGCCTTTCCACTGTTGCCCATATCCCAGGAAAGAAGAAAAATATTGTAGTAGCTATTGCAAAGCGTCACATCTCAAGGATCTGGATGCAGTGTCACAGGAATGACAATGACCTAAAGTGTGTGGTAAAAATTGGTCCACACATATGACATATCCTGCCAACTGCACAGCTAGCATTTATTATTACATTTGCTCAATTCATACCACCTACTAGCACGCTCTATCACTTAGGATCATAACTAACATTCATAACTTCACGATAATAAAATGTGAGGCTGGATGAACACAGCAGGCCAAGCAGCATCTCAGGAGCACAAAAGCTGACGTTTCGGGCCTAGACCCTTCATCAGTGAGGGTTCTGGAATAAATAGGGAGAGAGGGGGAGGCAGAGCGAAGATGGAGAGAAAAGAAGCTAGGTGGAGAGGAGAGTATAGGTGGGGAGGTAGGGAGGGGATAGGTCAGTCCAGGGAAGACGGACAGGTCAAGGAGGTGGGATGAGATTAGTAGGTAGCTGGGGGTGCGGCTTGGGGTGGGAGGAAGGGATGGGTGAGAGGAAGAACAGGTTAGGGAAGCAGAGACAGGTTGGACTGGTTTTGGGGTGCAGTGGGTGGAGGGGAAGAGCTGGGCTGGTTGTGTGGTGCAGTGGGGGGAGGGGACGATCCCCTTCCCCAACTGCATCCCTAAACGTAGTAAGCATACACCTTTCACTCCCATCACCTTAAGCTTTTACCTTTATCGTTTCAGATCACAAAGAATTGAAAATGCCCAGGTAGTAGTGTGGCTGAAACAAGCGGAAGAACATGGTGACAGTGGCTGATAAACACCACTGTTCAATCTCAAACTCAGCTATGCTAATATAAGAAGCTTTTGGCCTGCACAGTAAAGTACTTGGTGCAAAAGTAAAGTTGCTGGAAAAGCTCAGCAGGTCTGGTGGCATCTGTGAAGGAGAAAACAGTTAATGTTTCAGGTCCAGTGACCCTTCCTCAGAGCTCAGAACTTGGTGCATTGGCTGACTTGGTAGAAAGCTTGTACAAGGTACAGGATAGAATCTGGCACCAACATTCCACAAAACTTTATTCAGAGCTTGGAGCTCATCCTCTCTAGCAGGAAGTGTCTGAGGTCATAGTCTTTGGCATCCAACAAACTGAAGTCACCCAGCATTTATTTGGATGCTGCAGTGAAAGCTCAAACTGTCATGCAATTGTAGGCTGATGCCAACTGAGCTGCAAATGCCAGTGTTCAACGAGGCTTGCAAGGTGCCCCAGCCAACTAGCAATCTGGAGGAGGAGGAAAGCACAGGCATGCAGGAGGGTGACAGAGGTACTATGAGCATCAACCCACCATCTCCTCTCAGAAAAATAAATTTGCCTCCTACCAAAGCAACATTGTTTGTGTGCCTGCCAATGCTCATCAGCCTACCAGCCACACTGGAATTGTGCAGTCCAAAGTCAGGCATTCTGTAGCCAAGCTGCTCAAGAGGTCAACCGTAATCTCCTGTGTTGAAGGTCAGCAGCTTTGCAAAACCATGCCTCATTGCTAGGGTGGTTCTATGTCAGACAAAGGCACAAGGACAACCAACAGTACGGAAATGCCAAAGGATGATGAGTTGGCACTTGTATGTAACATGGCATGATTTGATTTGATTTGGATTTGGAAGGACTATTTTGTGATGGTTTTTAATTTTGCATAGTGACCTGGCAGGCACTCTGATAGTCAGCAACAAACTGAAAGTAACCTGCAGCCTTGTCTGTGACTGGGAAATTGGGATTCTACTTGCTGGTATCAATGTAGATCAATTTGTTCACAGACAGCTGAGCTACAAAGGGGCTCAGTCACCATCTCTCTTCCTCTTCCTCAGTTGTTCACAGGGAACTGGTGGCTACAGAAATACTCACACAGTGGTGAAATTATACAGCAAGCCAGCAAGAGGTATGACAGCTGCAGTGTTAAGCGCTGTAGGGCACCTTCCATGTAGTGGGAGCATTGGTCCAGAATCCCTTTGATCTGCTCTGTCACATTTTTGAATGGGCTGCACAGTTGGCTGGGGTGGCATAGTGGTTGACACTGCTGTCTCAAAGCACCAGGGAACCGGGTTCAATTTCCCCCCTTGGGTGACTGTGTGGAGTTTGCACGTTATCCCTGCGTCTGCGTGGGATTCTTCTAGGTGCTCTGGTTTACTCCTGCAGCCCAAACACATGCAAGCAACGGGGATTACCGTAGTGTCCAGGGATGGTGCAGGCAGGGTGGATTAGCCATGGGAAACATATAGGAAAGGTGGGTCAGATGCTCTTTGGAGGCCAGTGCAGAATCAATGCGCTGAAAGGCCTGGTTCTGCACTGTAGGAATTCTATATGGTAGCTCCTGCATGAACTGGAGTTATTAACCATGCAGTCAGCACTTATTGTCCACTATTCAGCCTTTTGTTTGTTATGGCATCTCAAATGCAAATAGTGCACAGACTGCCACTGTATAAATGCATCACAACTGTGCCAATATATACCATATTGCTACCTGGGCTCGAATACCAGGAGGGCAACGGAGGCTCTTTCAGACCTGGTATGTCTCAGAGATACCTACAAGCAAGTTGCACATATTCGATGGCACCTTGCACCATTAGAAAGCCTTCAATTCTCATGAAGCTAGCTGTTTAATCTGCCACTCTTTGGCAAAAGAGAATTAAAAGTCACCAGCTCTCTTTGAACCAAGAACATCAGCCACCTTCCTTACACAAGAGCAGACAGCAAGCTGTAAGATATTTCTCTGGGTTCAACATGAGTGGAATGAATAGTGTAAGGATTAATGCTTATGCTCACATTTACACCAACTAGCAATCTCATCATTACCTTATCCTGAAGTTATGGCTGCAAAAAGTGGCACATTACAGTGAGGACATTCCCAGCTAAAGGGAGTTGTCGTCCATACTATTCCTCACAGAGGGTTAGGTGGGGGAATTGTTCCCAAAATACCCTAAGAGGGTGTGGCTCCTTACTGAAAACTCATCACACCTTCCTCCTTTCTTCCAGTAACTTTTTCTGATGTGTGTCCCATGTCCTCTGTTCATCCTTCCAGACATGCCATTTGTTATTAATAAGTCTCTATATCAGAGCAGCTTGAAATGCAGCTGCTAAAAACATGGCCGAGTATCTCCTTGAAATGAATTAAACAGCTGTTGCTCCATTAAAAATATTCCATGGGTTGATGGCCTCTTGTGGAGTTGATATATCATTTCCTGGTACTACTCATTCCCATTGGTAAGATATGGGTGCCAACCCAGTCTAAAGCAGCCGAATTACTTGGAAAAGCCCATGTAGCTCTTAAAATCAATTACGGTCCACCTACTTTCTCCATCAGTTTATTGGAGAGTAAATAGGTCGGAGGAGAGGAAATAAATACAATTTCTGTCTAATGATAAGGTGCTGGGGCAACTAATGGGGGGGAGGGGGGGTGCATAGACCAACAGATCCCTTCGACCCAGTCAGATGTATCCTAGGATATTACCAGAAATAGTTACTGTCAGTTAATGAACTGGTGGTAATCTTTCAGGAATCTGAGATTCTAGCAAAGTCCCTGAGGAGTGGAAAGCTGCCAATGTAACATCTTTATTTATAAAAGGGAATAAGACAAAAAAAACAGGAAAGTATAAGCCAAAGCATTAACATCTGTTTTTTAGGAAAATATTGAATTATATTATATAGCAAGTGATAGTAAAGTATTTAGAAATCCATAATATGAACAAGCAGATTCGGCGTGGCTTCACAAAGGAGAAACCATGCGTGACAAATTTACTTGCAATCTCTCAGGAGATAACAAGCAAGATAAATAAAAGGGATGCAAAAGATGTAACATACTTGGATTTTCAGAAAGCATTTGATAAGGTATCACAGATAACAAAGTGTGGGGCTGGATGAACACAGCAGGCCAAGCAGCATCTCAGGAGCACAAAAGCTGATGTTTCGGGCCTAGACCCTTCATCAGAAAAAAAGAGTGATGGAAAAGCCCATTGTAGCTCTTAAAATCAATTACAGTCAACCTACTTTCTCCATCAGTTTATTGGAGAGTAAATAGGTAGGAGGAGAGGAAATGAATACAATTTCTATCGCTAATGATAAAGTGATTAAGGGTCTAGGCCTGAAACGTCAGCTTTTGTGCTCTTAAGATGCTGCTTAGCCTGCTGTGTTCATCCAGCTTCACACTTTATTATCTTGGATTCTCCAACATCTGCAGTTCCCATCATCTCTCACCACAATGATAAGGTATCACACTTGGGCTAATTAATAGAATAACAGCCCATAACACATTAGCATGGATCAGCTATCTTATCGAAGATACAGAGTTGGGAATAAGGGGGTCATTTTCAGGATGGCAATTTGTGACTAGTGGCATGCCAAAAGGATCAGTGCTGGGGTTCCAATTAGTTATAATGTACGGTAATGATTTGCTTGACAAAAGGGAATTTACTGTAAGCCAACTTTTGTGGATGACACAAAAATAGGTGAGAAGGCAGGGAGAACCTGCAGAGGGATATAGACAGGTGAAGCAAGTGGGCGTGGCGTAAACCTGGCATCGGGAATATGATGTGGGGAAGTGTGAGGTTATGCACTTCAGCAGGAAAAATTGAGGAGTTCAATATTAGTTAATTGGAGAAAAGTTGCAAAAAGCCACAAACACAGGCGTTTGGGAGTCCTGGATGAAATCCTTTTGCAGCACTGCTCCTTTGACAGGTGCTTCCTTCACCCAACAAAGGAGCAGTGCTCTGAAAGCTCATGATTTCATAAAAAACCTGTTGGAGTATAACCTGCTGTCGTGTGATTTCTGACATGGTCCACCCCAGTCCATCACCAGCATCTCCACATCATTTTTAAGACAGAGATGAGAAACAATTTCTTCTTTCAGAGGGCAGTGAATCTGTGGAATTATTTACTGCAGAGGGCTCCTGAGGCTGTGACATCAATTATATTCAAGGCTGAGATGGACACATTTTTAATGAGTAAAGGAATCAGGGACTATGGGGAAAAGACAGGCAAGTGGAGCTGAGGATTATCAGATCAGCCATGATCTAATTGAATCATTGTTATCACACAGAAATGCAGTAAATGGAAGTTGATCATGGGTAGGGTTAGGATTGAGGGAGGTGTTGCTCACTTCTTATGATGATGCGAAAAGGAAAGATGAGGTCAACCCACCAGCTGCAATCATGTCATCCCTCCCCAATGTCCCATGCACCAAGGGCCCCAAAATTCAGTGACTGAATGGCAGAGCAAACTCTATGGGCTGAATGGACTATTTCTGCTCCTATGGTCTTGACAGTCTTATGAGGAGGTCTTGTGGAGCAAGTAGTATTCCTATCTCTGTGCCATAAGCTCAAGACTCTGGTTCCACATCAAGAGTTGATGGCTACAAAAGGTACCTTGTTGTATGGCCAAACAGGGTGATTACCAATCTGTGAATCCTTCTGAAAAACCAATGGCAAGCAGTGAGAGTTGAGGTATTTTTCTGGTCAGCCAGAACTGTGTGGAATCTGCAGTTCAATGGTTTTCACTTGCAGGCTTTTGCCACGAACAAGCATTATCCTTGTTCCAACGGACTACTACAAACACATCGTTCATGATTCACTTATGTTCTGCTTACAGAGCTTCCATCTGGCCCCTGAAGGCAACAAAATGTGGCACCACAACAATGAGGAAAAAGGCAAACTTCACTAATTCAATCTCCATGTCGCTCCTCAAAGAATTTAAAGTCAAAAAATACAAAATTCTTTGTATGCGAACAACCAAGCCAGCCAAAAATGAAACTTGTCTTTTCTGCAGTGATGTGACACAGAACTGGGTACTCAAAACATTCTGCAACCTCACCAAGGCTGGCAAGCTAACAAACCTTCATTTTCTTCCTATGCCACACTGAACACTCTTTAAATGTTAAAGCAGCATTTCCACAACTAATCTTTCAAACTATGCTCTGATGAAGAACGGATCTCATCCAGTGGCTTACTATGGCAATCCAGTGACGTTCACAGCAACTCCTCACATGTATTATTCGTCACTCATCTGAAGGACTACAGCTCCAGTAACACTTTAAAAACTCAACACCATCCAGGATAAAACACTCCAGTGTACCTTATCCACCAATTTATACATTTACTCCCTCCACCACTTACTGCACAGTGATGAAGGTTTGTGTAAGATGCTCTGCAGTTATTCGCGAAAGCTTCTTCAATAGCATCTTCCAAAACCATGACCCCTACCACCAAGAAAAGCAAGGGAGAAATGCATGGACACACCATCCCCTTTGAGTTGCCCTTCAAGCCAGATGTTACTTCTGAAGGAAATTTATCAGTATTTTCTCATCACTGATAGGTCAAAATACTGAACTCTGTTCACTAACTGTACTGTAGGTGTACAAAAACACTTGATTCTGCACTTTCTTCTGACGGATAATTAATTACAGGCAAATAATAATGGCCTTGTTAGAGATATCCACATGTCATGAATAATAACAGTCCTCTCATCTTCAACATCTGGCCTTGCCTTCATTCACTCATGTTCCTGCAGGATGTGTTGGTGCCCAATGCCCATCGGAGAGAGGTGAAAAGAGGGAGAATATCCTGCCCCTTTAAATCTTTACAACCTTTTGAGTGAGGCTCACTTCCCAACAGTTATGACAGATGCAAGTTTGGCAGCGCCCTTCTCGTGCCAGATTACTGACTAGGCACACATCGTCACTTCAAAATTCTTCTATAGTTTACCCCATTCTTTGCTTCCCAGATGTTTGGGAGATAATTCTTGTCTTCAATAATTCTTGCCTTCTATCCTTCCTTTGCTGCAGGTTCACTGTAATCATACAGAAATGCAGTAAATGGAAGTTGATTGTGGGTAGGGTTAGGGTTTGGGGGAGGTGTTGCTCACTTATTATGATGACGAGAAAGAGAAAGATGAGGTCAACCCACCAACGGCAATCATGTCATTCCTCCCCAATGTCCAATGCACCAAGGGCCCCAAAATTCAGTGAATAAAGATGTCTTAGGTACATTATACCTACAGACAAGCTCCAAGATTAACTTCCAATTGATGGGTCAAACATTTCAAGTTTAAAGACATCCATCGCACCAAACGTTTTCCCTTCCTTCCAGGTACTGCTGGAGCAGATAGAATTGCATCTACAGCAACTGTCATGCAAGGAGTGGCCTGTAACCAGTTAGTGTTGTCATTCCCACAGAAGCATGGACTACATCTCTTTAGGTAAGAATAAAGAGATTAAAATGCAGGGTTGCCTTTTGACTTCCTGATCGTAGCACATCTTGGAGTTTTCAGAACTTGATGGTCATTATACTAGTCATACCACTGAAATTGGCAGCAAGTTTACCTGGGCCTAAAGGAATACTTATTGCTAGTGTCCTCTACCTTGAGTATTGTCATGCCTCAGGGCAACAATACATGCCATGAATCTGGCATTATTCTTCAGTATAATATGCTAATGAAACATGGAAGACAAAGCCAGCTATTCAGGAGACCCAGCCTAGAGATATTGTCTACATGCAGATGAAGCAACTCTTTGTTCTATGCCCTTCCATACAGCATCACCAGTCAAATACTTCCTGTGATCCTGACCCTCAGATGTCATTTAGGAGGAGTAACATATGACAGCAAGTTATGCATAGATGCTTTGGGAAACAGAGTCAGGTAAGAATTGGGTAATTGTTGCACTTTTCAATTATTGTATTTAAATAGGTTGCACACTGAAATGGATTATTATTCATGAAAGATATTGTCATACAGGAGTTGGTGCACTCACTTGATCCTGATCAGTCATTCAGATGGTCATTGCTGATACAGGCACAAGTCAAAGACAATTGCTATATTGCCATGTATTCGGACAGATAGTCACCCAATTAACTATCTCTTTATTTGCAGTTTGGGGCAAGGAAAACCAAGTTATAATGAAGACAAACCTCAGTGCACATTTGGTGCTCCATGGTACAGTTAGCAAGGATTCCTCAAAATAGGCTGTGTTCTGATCTCCTGGATTGACCAGAGCCATACCTGCCTTCTCAGCAATTTTGCTTATCAGCATTTCCAGTAGACTTGGTTGTGAAGCACATGGCAAGTTATCTACATCCTGGTCACCTGATCTGCAGCATTCTGCTGTTCCCACCATCAAGCCTACCCAGGCAACTGTCACTACCCTAACAAATTCATCAGCCATGTGCTGCATGTTGTACTCTCGATGGGACAGCCTCATTAAGGTACCTGTTATAGGAGCTGGAGGTTTGCTTTATCATGTAGAAACCATCAATGGATCTGATTCCCATACCTGGAGAAGTTGTAAAGGTTTAAATGATGAACGATGGAAACATCATAGTAACTTTCTGTATGTCAAGCATGGCGCACTTCTTTGTAGAGCTCCTGAGAAACGAAGGGATATGAACTGTTCAGTCAGCATAGTCAGTTTACAGAGTATGGGGGAATGGCATCTGGCTTAAATGGTGTAAGACTCTCCTTCTGTATTGTTCCTTTTTCTCTTCATTGCTAACACCATACCATGGTATGCCCATGGAAAATCATTAGAAAATCGGTCAGAATCAAGATCAGAACTATGTGGAAACATTCTTAAAATAGGTTTGAAATGCAGTTCTATGTCTCAAAAATCTCTGGAGAAGTCTTCAGGCTGTTGAAACTCAAGAAATCCTCACTTCATCCTGATGCCCTGCACAGTTACCTCTTGTGTCCCCCAACGATCTATCCTTGATCACTTCCTGTCGCTCACCTAAATGCTTGGTTCAGCAACATCTTCCAAAAACAAAGCATTATTTTTCACAATCAACCACTGAAATGGTGAAGATACTCAGTTGGTCTGACAGAATCTGCAAGGATGTCAGTTTGCTCACTGAGCTGGAAGGTTAGTTTTCAGACGTTTCGTCACCATTCTAGGTAACATCATCAGACGAAGCTTCGTCAGAGGCTCACTGATGATGTTACCTAGAATGGTGACGAAACGTCTGAAAACTAACCTTCCAGCTCAGCGAGCAAACTCACATCCAGAACCTCAACCTGAGCTACAAATCTTCTCAAAATTCGCTAGAATCTGCAAGAGTTAACATTTCAAGTCCAGCATGACCCTTCTTCAAAAAAGTTCTGAACAACAATCAAAAACTCAAAACATTCTCTGCAGATGCTCCCAGACCTATTGAGTTTCTCCAGCATTCTCTGCTTCTGTTTCAATTTTTCTGCATCCACATTGTTTGCTTTTCTTGCTTTTTACATGCACATGTTCCACTTCAGTTAAATACGGTAAAAACTGAAACCATTAGCTTTTAGCCCCTGCTCCAAACTCTGGTCTCTAGATAATGACTGCATCTCTCTTATTAGTAAGAGTTTAAGACTGAATCAGTCTATTCTCAATTTTGGTATCATGTTTGACTACAAAATCTGTTTTTGACCATACAGTTCCACCTCTGAAATGAAGCATAAATACTCTATTAAAAGTTTATCTATTGGTAAAACTCCCATTCTTTCTCTTATTACTCCTGCAAATGATTATTCCACACTCTGCTATCTGTAAGATTGAAGACATTCAAAATTGTAAAACTGGCTTTCACTTAACTCCAACCAAGCCCGATTTACTTATCAACCCTACACTTCCTAGCATACACTGGCTTCCAGCCAAGCAAATATTTTGATCTGAAATTCTCATCCTTGTTTTCAAATCATTTTGAGCTCTCCCCCTTCCCTATCTTTGTAATTAAATCCAGTCCGTCAACCTGCCAAAGGTACCTGTTCTTATCTAATTCTGTCCTCTTCCTCAATTTCAATTACCCTAACAGTGGTGGTTGTACTTTCATTCGGCTTGGCCCTACACTCTAGAATTCCCTTCTTCAATCTCTTCATCTTCTACCTCACTTTCCTCCGTAAGGCATTACGGAAAAAACAAACTCTTCCAGCAAGAAATCATGAAGTTTTATTCTGTTTAAAGTGCTATATAAATATAACTTGATGTTGTTCCTCAGATCATTTTGCCAGCTTATGTATCTTGTACATCTCAGTCTCAGCTACCCAGCAAGTAAGGCCAAGAAAGTGGGAACTGCCACTGTACTGTTCACCATTCTGACATGAGCAAATTGGTCCATTAGTGAAGCTGTATCTTGCAATTTGTGAAGGGATTGGAAAGGTCATGTTTAACAAATCTAATCCAATTTTTAAAGAAGGTTAACAGAAGTGCTGAATAAGGCAATGCACTGATATGGTCTACATGGACTTTAACTAGACTTTTGATAAGGTCCTTCGTGGTAGGCTAGAGCTCACAGCATCCACAGTTAAGTGACACAACAGATCCAAAATTGGTTGGGAGGATGGAAGTAAAATGTGATAATAGATAAATGTTTCTGTGACTGGAAATCTGCTTACGTGTAGAGATCCACACAGCTTGTACTGGGGCCCTAATGGTGTACATTAATGACTTGTATTTAAGTGGAGGAGATATGACTAAGAAATTCGTAGATGACATGAAAATTGATAGGACGGTAAATAGGAGGATATCCGTAAACTGCAGGATAATGTAAATGGACTAAGTAGATGGGCAGAACATTGGTACGTGGAATTCATCCAAAAAAAACGTGAAGTGGCTGGGGAGGTAACTGGTTAAGTGATTACACTATGAATGGAAAACACCTAGAAAGTATTGAAGATCTGTGGGACCTTGGATTGTAGACTCACAGATCCCTGAATGTTGGTAAGCCAGGTAGGCAAGGTGGTTAAGAGGGTATTTAGGATATTCATCTTTATTAGCTGAGATATTAAATACAAGAATAGGGAGTTTAAACTGGAATTATATTAAATTCTGGTTATATCACAATTGGATTATTGCATTTCCAGACACCGAATTATAGGAAGGGTGTGATTGCACTCGAGAGGGTGCAGATGAGATTTACTACGATGCTATGTGGGCTTTAGAGTCTAAGCTATAGGAAAGGATTGGCCAAACTGGGGTTATTTTCCTTTGAGCAGTGACGGTTGAAGAGCAACCTAATAGAAGTATATAGGATTACAAGGGATATAGAGGGGGTGGATAAGAAGGTATCTTCTATCCATCATTAGAGGGGTCACTAACTCGGGGTGATAATTTAAGACAAGAGGGAGAAAGCTAACAGGAGAGCTGAGGAGCATTTCTTATCATGCTGAAGGTGGTGGGGGTTGAGAGCAAACTGCCTGGTAGGATGGTTGAGCCAGAGATTCTTGTAATATTGAAGTAATACTTAGTTATTCACTTGTGTTACCATTGTCTTTGGAGTTATGGGCTAAGAGTTGTTTGATGGGATTCATGTAGTCAGATCAGTGTTGACTGGCAGACATATTGGGTCAAGAAACCTCCTTCTGTGCTATAAATGTCTCTAAGTCTGTAAGACTAAAAAAAAATGTGGAAATTCCAGGGATGCAGATTAAAAGTACAAAGTAGTAAAAATTGCTTTCACCCAAATTTCCTCAGTTATAAAAAGGTCTGCTTAATTCCTAAATATCAAAATTGACAAGGGAATTTACCCATCATATCTTCATATAAATAAATAAAACTTGTATTTCCTTAACCCCTTTCTTGACCTCAGGACATCCTAAACAGTTCCACAGTTAATTAAGTATAATTGAAGTCTATCATTGCTATAGCACAGGACAAGTAACAAGTAGTTCGTAGATAGCAATAATCTATGTAATTTATTTTCTCAATGTAGATGGTAGTTAAAAATCATCCCTGACACAGGGGAGAAGTCCATTGCTGTTCTTTGGCATAATATCATGGAAGCATTTACATCCATCTCAGCTGGCAGATAGTGCTCCAGTTCTGAAAGACAACATCTTTAACAGGACAGCAATACCTAATGAGAGTATCATCTTATATTTTGTTTTCAAGTTACTGGAATTGGAATTGAACTCACAGCATTCTGACTAATCAGTGATGTTATCAAATTACCACTGATACTTAATAGGTCTACCTACAAGTTGTTTCTTGTTACTTCACAAGCACAAATTGAAGTAAAAAGAAATGCGATGGCAAAGAGAAAACTTATGTTGCTGCATGCAATTAGGACCTGTTAACTTGTTACCCAAGACTACGTTCAATGTCCACAGTGAGTCAGGCAGAAAATTGAATCAAATCAAAAAACTTCCCTTGTATTTGGGTCTAGGAAACAAATGTTGTCAAGTCAAGCAGTGATCAAGTCGCACACATCACATCATGAATTTTGCATTGGTTAACATATTTAAAAAATGTTTGACGTCTACTGAAAAACATATTGAATACATCAAGCTAAGATTCACTCTCATTCTAATTTAGTTTTACAGTTATGGCGTTGGTTTAATTTAAGTTACACTACATCCCTCCCAACTTCATAAATTTCTTACAAAATTATGTCAATGCACATTTATGCTAAAATCCTTATCTCAATGTGTCTTCTGGATGATATTGATAATTATAGAAGCAAGTCATGTGATAATTAGCCAAGTGAAAAATATAAAATAATCACTAGCTTTACCTGCTAGAAAAATGGTGGTTAAATATAATCATGACAAACTGTGTTTAACTAATCATACAAAGAGCTCCAAACTGCAATTTGGTCAATAACTTTCTTTAGCTTTTGCTGTAAATTACATGTGATACACTCAATGATATATTCCACTGGTTGCCTTGTGCGAATGACTATCATAATTCACTTGCTGTTGTCCTATTCCGAGCGTTGCTTTTCATCCTGGTTAAAAGCTTCTCATTATGCTTCAACACTTTTCCCTTTGCTTATTCCCCTTGTTAAGTTTCACACCATTAACATCCACATTTTCTCCATCAGTTAGCTATTCTAGATAAGCACGTTGGTGTGAATGTTTTTCATTTTTTTAAGATAATACACCAGAGAATTTGCTTCACTATGAGAAATAATTCATTCTCACCATCTTTCCTCCCAAGAACATACCCTCACATAATCTAATGAACAGTTTCTGACTGTAATTGAATTTGATTGGATTTTAAACTTGGGTCCCACGGTTCAAAGTTTAGTGTTAACTGATGAACAATGCACCAATTTTACATTCTGTGCACTTGTCCTAATTAGCAGAATTAACATTCTGAAACTGTTAAATTAAAACATATTCAATATAGCAGTACTGTCAGTGAAATAACAGGAGAGCATACAAATGTTTAGAAATTTATATTACTGCAAGTTTCTAAATTTCTTTCCAGATACATTCAGTGGCAACTTTAGTCTCTGTTAATGAAGTGGAGGCCTTACTAATATTTGTCCAGCAATAACAAAACTATCCTTTGATCTTGGGCAGTATCAAATGTAACATGTTGCTTTCACTTGTATTCTGCAGATCAGCTGAACGTTCTGTTTCGGAACTTATTTTTAAAAGTGGCAATGTGGCAATATGCAGTACCTGTGGAGCTACTCTTTGGAACAATTTAATAGATTTTTTGAAAAAAATGCGTTGATTCCCGTAGGCAAAATATTTCAATGCCACCAGGATCTTCCAAGTACCTTGCTTGAGTGAGTATACATCCCCAGTAAACTTAGAATACGACCATAGCAAGTTATTCTCAGATAGCAATTTTGCACATATAGGAGTATCATGTGAGTGATACTCTAGATAACAAATGGTCATATACAGACACAAATAATATCTTATTGTCTTGGGGTTTCCATGATTAGTAACTCCAAACATCTCTAATTTGTTCCCCAGCTTAGCTAATTGCCTTTGAGTACGAAACCTGCACAGAGAAAAACAGAATATTGACCACAATGGGGGGAAAAAAATGATTCTTCCAAGGATTGTATAACAGATGCCAAAGATGATTTTGAACTAAATTTTCCTGATTGGATACAGAATGGTAACAATTAACTTTGTATCAAGTACATGTTTACACAGCTGCATTTATGCATTGAGAAAATGCATTCATTTTAGCTCGAAAACAAAACTCTCCAAAATAATGAGAAAACTTGTTTCAAAAATTCTTTGCACCTACATGAAAAGGCCATGGATGAATAATAAGCAGTTCTAAGAGCTGGCATAAGCCCAATGGGCATCTTTCTATGTTGGAACCCTCTTACAATTTCAGGAAGAATGTACACCCAATTCAATAATAAATATAAAGTAAATACAATCAACTGAAATGTTTAATACTTTCTTTTAATAAACATGCATTTTTTTTACGTGGTTATTAATTTTATTTGAATATTTTTTCTGTAATCAGATTATTCCATACTTACTCCCAGAACTCAATGACAGGTGAAGTTGCATTTGGCACAGCTGTGTGACTACAGTTGGTGGAATTCAGCTTCTGAAACTCTACACAGTTTCCTTCAAGAAAAATAAAAGGGCAGTCCATAACTAAAACAGTAATTATTAATTAGTGAAAATTAATGCTTGCATATTGGCACTTTAAAAGTTATTACAATTAATGCCATCACAGAGGGATGGCAGCCTGCACACCTTACCTGTGTTCCAAGTATGTCCACAGGTAGCCCAAGGGAGTTCAGTTGTAAAGCAGTTGAACAGGTAAAATATGGCCCAGGCCAAAACAATGATATAAAACACATTCAAATGTGCTTCAATCACTTGAGTAGCATACCCGATACCTGCAAATGAACAGCAAGCAATAGCTTACTGGTTTCTGAAAGCTCTGTATCGATGCCAGTCACGTTCAAGCTAAAGGCAGCACGAGTTACCTTCAAAAAGCGGACAAACTTTCCGCCAGCACGTTATTCCTCCCTCGCTGGTATACTGGCCCAGTGCCGTCTCCAGGAAAAACACCGGTATGCCGCAGCCGATGAAAAATATCACATATGGAATAAGAAAGGCCCCTGGAAAGGAACAAAGGCAACAAGATTAACCACAAGTTGTTAGAATTTGTCACTTCTTTATGTGACTCTGGTTAGCACCGAAGTGCTCCTGAGTTTATATTACTTTCGTACAGTGCAACTTATTTACACGCACACAATAGATAGGACGCACTATCTAGAGACATCGTATATTACTGCTTTTCCCCTAGATTGGGGGCATTTTGCTTTGTAAAACATAAATAATTCAGTGACTATGCTAACTAAAAATACGAATTTAAAGATGAAAAGCAAATAAATTCCGTATAACGGTACCGCCTCCGTTCTTGTAACAGAGGTATGGGAATCGCCACACATTTCCTAATCCAATGATCTCCCCAGCCACAGACAAGACAAATTCGATTTTGTTATTCCATTGGCCTCTGTCTGACACTTTCTTGTCGTTGGTACGAACTAAATTGACGTTCGATGCCTCGGTGTCCATCGCATCGTCTGGCTTCCCATTGATTATAGGAATCGCTTTCTCCGCTGTCATCTCGGCCTGGAGGGGGACAATGAAAAGTTTACAGCCATTACCGCATTGGTTTCCAATTCTTCCAATCACTTGCAGGTTTTGGTCTCTACAGATCAATTAGTACGGAAACTAATTTGCAATGGACTGGGGCGAATATGCGGATAAGCAAGCTCAGCATCAGCTATTCGGAGACCCCGCTCTTTATATGATCAGTTCGTGAAGATCTCCTTGCGATGCATCTGAGTGCTAAAACTGACAATGATCGTGAAGAATTACTCACCGGGTAAGGGTTTTGCTGTACACCCGCCTGTTTAGAACAGTGCTGCTCCCTTTCTTGAAATAACACAGAAATTGTCAATATACCAGCTCCGGGGAAATCCCGCCACAGCTTGCTGTGCCTGTGTGGAGGGGGTGGGGAGGGGAGGGGGGCTGGAAATCAGTTCAGATGTACTTGGTACTCTGGTGATGCCTTCTGCGAGACAACCGACTTGAGGAAACAAACGCAGTCTTTTCTCAGATGCTGCTGCTGCTGCTGTTTACTGGAGCCGAGCCATGTGCTGCTGACTGAGCTCTCTCGCTTGCCGTACGGAAATGTATCAATTAATGGCGTAATGTTTTGTTGAGTTAGTGGCGGAAAGCATTGGTGGCATGGTTTATCGCACGGCCCGCCGGCCGGTTTGCAGTCTGAGCCTGGCAAATTGCAAAGCGGATCAATATCCAACTAATAGCTGAATGTAAGGGCATGCGGTGGAGGCGGGAGTCCCGTTAGCTGTGAGCAGCCAGTTCCCTGCAAATGACAAATGTTCTTCTCATGCAGTCCTCTCTGATCCGCAGGGGTGGGGGAAGAGACAGAGAGAGGGGTGGATTTGAAAGTCAGGATCCAAACAGATAGCATGTTGTATTCAACTTTTCAAAGTTACAATGATCCTTTCCTTTGCGGATTCTCCTGGCGGCTTTCACGACTTAATTTAACAGCACCCTCCAAATCTCAGAGCCAGACTTGTGCAAAGCGTGGATATTTACATGGAAACAAACATTGGAATTGCTTGTGTCCAGATCCGCAAGACAGCCCCTCTCCACACTCTTAAAATGGGGTCCCGCTGTATTGGAGCTTTTTAGGTTTTACTGTTTACGACCAGCAACGAAAATGCCATTTTTGTAACCTGTAAGAATCCTTAACACGTAACCCGTTGGACTTCAGTGCACGAGTGCGGCGTCAATGGCAACTTGTTACATTAGCGGAAAAATAAACTGTATCATGCATCTTCTCAAATGTTATATAGTCTATCTTTAGTTCAAGTTTCCAAGTAAACAGTTTGCCGATCAATTTCTGATTGGATAATTAAGAAAAAGAAGACGAACTCCTGCAGAAATTACGTCTCAAATCTAAAATGTCGCATGAGCTCTCTGTCACCATCTTGGCAGTAAGGCATGCTCTTATCAAAACAACATTTTCTTAAACAAAGGAAGCCATACATCTCAACTCAGTTCTAACTATTGATACTCACACATAATCTCCTTAGAGTCATGGGTCTGTTTCCATACCATTTCAGTCCAAGTAGTCTATCCCAACCATGTTCCCAAGCTGAATGAATCCCAACTGCCTGCATTTGGTCCATATCCCTCCAACCTTTCCTATTCATGAATTTATCCAAACGTCTGTTAAACATTGTAACCGTACTTGCATCCATCATGTTCCCTTGCAGTTCATTCCACACACTAAACACTCTTCCATAAAAAGGTTGTGTCTCATGTACATTTTAAAATCTCCTCTCACCTTAAAAATATGCCTTCCAGTTTTGAACTCTTCCATGCTAGGGAAAAGACCCTTGTCATTCACCTTATCTATGCCCCTGATGATTTTGTAAACCTCAATAAAGTTATCCCTCAACCACATATACTCCATGAAAACAGTCCCAGTCTTTCCAGGCTATTTTGATATCTCAAACTCTCAATTCCTGGCAACATCCTGGTAAAATTTCCAAACTCTCTCCAGTTTAATAATATCCTGCCTAGAACAAAGTCAGAAGTCACACATCACCAGGTTTGTTTGAAATTACAAGCTTTTGGAGTGCTGCTCCTTCACTTGATGAAGGAGAGCACTCCAAAAGCTTGCGATTTCAAATAAACCTGTTGGATTAAGAGAGTGTCATGTGACTTGAAGGAGCAGCACTCCAAAAGCTTGTAATTTCAAACAAACCTGGTGATGTGTGACTTCTGACTTTATCCACCAGCGTCCAACACCGGCACCTCCACATTCTTCCTACAACAGGGTGACCAAAACTGCACACGGTGCTCCAGAAGAGGCTTCACCAATGTCCTCTACAGCATCAACAAAATGTCCCAACCTTCTGCTCAAAGGATTGAGCAGCAAAGGCAAGCGTGCCAAATGCCTTCTTAACCACCTTATTTGTGACACAAATTTCAAAGAATTATTACAACATTAGCCAGGGCTCTACCATTAATTGTATAAGTCCTGCCCTTGATTGTTTCACCAAAATGCAATACCTCACATTTATCCAATTAAACTCCATCAGCCACACCTCAGCCCATTGGGGATTGAGATTCCTTTGTAATCTTAGCTAACCTTCACTGTCTGCTATACCACTAATTTTTGTGCCATCTGCAAAATTACTCACCGTGCCTACTATATTCTCATCCAAATCATTTATATAAATGACAAACAAAATTGGACCCAGTACCGACACCTCTGGAACACCACTGGTCATTGGCCTCCAGTCCAAAAAACAACCTTCCACCACCACTCTTTGTCTCCTACCATAAAGCCAATTTTGTATCCAACTGGAAAGCTCACATTAAATCCCATGTGATCTAACTTCACTAATTAGTCTACCATGCATAGCCTTGTCAAAGGCTTTACCAACAATGTCTACTGCTCAGCCATCATTGACCATTTTGGTTACTTCATTAAAAAAACTCAATCAAGTTTGTGATACATGATTTTCCTTGCACAAAACCATACTGATTGTTCCTAATCATTCCTTGCCTCTCCAAATACATATATATCCTATGTTTCATAATCATCTCCAATAACCTACCCACCATTGATACCAGACTCACAGATCTATAGTTTCCAGGTTTCTTCTTACAGACTTTCTTAAAGAATTGCAAAAACATTAGCTACATTCCAGTCATCCAGTATTTCACCCCTGTTTATAGACAGACCAAATATTTCTGACATGGGCCTCATAATTTCCTCCATAACTTCATACAAAGTTGTAAGATACAATTGATCAGGTCCCAGAGATTCATCCACCTTTATACTTTCTAAGACCTCCAGCACTTCGCTTCTGCATCATGAACTGTTCTCAAAACATCAGTGTTTATTTCTCTGAGTTATGTCGTTTGTATTTCTTTCTCAACATATATTCATTTAATATCTCCCACCTCCTGAGGTTCAACACAAAGACAACCTTGTTGACCTTTAGTTGGTCCTACTTTCTCTCTAGTAGCTTTCCAGTACCTAATGTATTTATAAAATCTTGTTGGATCATTTTTAACCTGATCTGCCAAGGATACCTCATATGTCCTCTTTGTCTTCCTGATTTCCTTCTTAAGACTGTCCCTACACACTTTATACTCTTCAAGAAATTCATTTGATCCCAGGTATGTATATTTAAAATGTGATTCTTGTTTGTTATTGATGAGAACTTCAATGTCTTTATTCATGCATTGTTCCCTAACCTTACCAGCTTTGCCTTTCACTCTAACAGGAACATAATGTTTCTGAACTCTTGGTTACCACACT
This sequence comes from Stegostoma tigrinum, assembly GCF_030684315.1. Taxonomy (NCBI): domain Eukaryota; kingdom Metazoa; phylum Chordata; class Chondrichthyes; order Orectolobiformes; family Stegostomatidae; genus Stegostoma; species Stegostoma tigrinum. Next base: position 23,323,367 of record NC_081364.1, on the reverse strand, counting down.
TTTGAAGGGCTCCCATTTGTCAGTCGTCCCTTTACCTGCAAACAATCTACTCTATTCAACTCTTCAAAGTTCATATTTCATTCCCTGAAAATTTGCCTTACTCCATTTAAGGACTTTAACTTCTTTGGAAGACTTTTTCTTTCCCACACCTGTTTTAAAACCAATAGTATTATGATCACTAGTCCCAAAGTGTTCCCCCATTAAAACTTCAGTCACTGGCCCTGCCTTATTTCGTAAGAGAATAGTGTTCACCATAACTTCCTGACTGTTGTACCCTGTTTCCATGGGCAAAACGGTTGAGGGCCAATGAACATTGATTTAATGTGATAGACAAAAGAAACAAAGAAACAGTGCCTTTCTTTAACCAGCAAAAGGTTAGGGTTTCAAATGTTTCACCGCTAGTATCCCTTCCATTATTAGATATGGAAGTGAGGATATACATAGGTGACTGTTCGAGGTTTAGCATCATTTCCAATGACTCAGGTATTGAAGCAATCCATGTGTGAAAGGAGCAAAGCCTGGATAATGGTCAGGCCTGGGCTGTTAAGTTTCAGGTAATGTTTGTGCAAATCAATTACCAGCAATGACCATCTTCAACTAGAGCAAATCTATCCATGAACTTCTTCATAGTCAATGGCATTACCACTGCTGAATCTTAGGGAGTTACAATTGTTCAGAATGTTAATTGAACCAGCAACAGAAATACTGTGGCCCCAAGTGTAGTTCAGAGGCTCAGAATCTCAAAGCAAATGACTCACCTCCTATCCCCAATGTCCACATTGAAAAGGCACAAGTTAGGAATTTGATGGAATGCTCTCCACTTGTTTGGATACATGCACATTCAACAACACTTGAAGCTTGACACCATCTGAGACAAAACAGTTCACTTCATTGGCATTGCCTTCAATATTCACTCCCTCCTCAACCAACACACAATGGCAGTCTTGTGTATCATCTACAACATGCACTGTAGCAATTTGCTTAAGTCTCCTTCAACAGCACTTTCCAAGCCCAGGACCTCTAATCCTAGAAGGATAAGAACTGCAGATGGATGTCTGCACCGAGAAAAGCATACGTTGTTTTCTTACCACAACAAACATTTCCCCCTGAATTTGTATCAGCAGCAGACTCGGATGGGTTATACTTGATCCTTTCATTTAAGTCATTAACATAGATTGTAACTAGCTGAGTTCTTGGCACTGATCTTAACAGCATTGTACTAGTTATAACCCATAACCTGACTGATTATTTCCAATTTTCCATTTTCTGTCCTTTGACTAATACTCCACTATACTAATGTGTTCCTGCCAGCCCTGGAACTGTTAACCTGTGTAGCAACCTGTTCTGCCATGTCTTATCAGTTACCGTTTAAAATTCCAAGTAGAAGTGTATCATGTGATGAGAACATGGAACACTACAGCACAGTACAGCCCCTTCGGCCAACAATGTTGTGCTGGCCCGTTATCCTACTGAAATCAAACTAACCTGCATACCCTTCATTTTACTACAATCCATGCGCCTATTCAAGAGTCGCTTAAATGTCCCTAAAGTACTGCCACTGCCAGCAGCATATTCCACACACCCACCTGTGTAAAGAACCTACCTCTGACCTCTCCCCACATGTCCCTCCAATCACCTTAAAATTATGCGCCTATGCCTCTCATCATCTTGTACACCTGTATAAAGTTACCTCTCATTCTTCTTTGCTCCAATGAGAAAAGCCCTAGCTTCCTCAATCTTTCCTTATAAGACCTGCCCTCCAGTCCATGCAGAACCTAGCGAATCTCCTCTGCGCCCTTACTTTGATTACTTGATTACTTTGAAATGGACAGTCAAATAGTTATTTAAAAAACATTGCTTATTTAGAACATAGAACATATAACAGTACAGCACAGAACAGGCCCTTCAGCCCCCAATGTTGTGCCGACCATTGATCCTCATGTATGCACCCTCAAATTTCTGTGACCATATGCATGTCCAGCAGTCTCTTAAATGTCCCCAATGACCTTGCTTCCACAACTGCTGCTGGCAATGCATTCCATGCTCTCACAACTCTCTGTGTAAAGAACCCGCCTCTGACATCCCCTCCATACTTTCCTCCAACCAGCTTAAAACGATGACCCCTCGTGTTAGCCATTTCTGCCCTGGGAAATAGTCTCTGGCTATCAACTCTATCTATGCCTCTTATTATCTTGTATACCTCAATTAGGTCCCCTCTCCTCCACTTTTTCTCCAATGAAAAAAGTCCGAGCTCAGTCAACCTCTCTTCATAAGATAAGCCCTCCAGTCCAGGCAGCTTCCTGGTAAACCTCCTCTGAACCCTCTCCAAAGCATCCACATTTTTCCTATAATAGGGTGACCAGAACTGCATGCAGTATTCCAAGTGCGGTCTAACCAAAGTTTTATAGAGCTGCAACAAGATCTCATGACTCTTAAACTCAATCCCCCTGCCAATGAAAGCCAAAACACCATATGCTTTCTAAACAACCGTGTCCACTTGGGTGGCCATTTTAAGGGATCTATGTATCTGCACACCAAGATCCCTCTGTTCCTCCACACTGCCAAGAATCCTATCCTTAATCCTGTACTCAGCTTTCAAATTCAACCTTCCGAAATGCATCACCTCGCGTTTATCCAGGTTGAACTCCATCTGCCACCTCTCAGCCCATCTCTGCATCCTGTCAATGTCCCGCTGCAGCCTACAACAGCCCTCTATACTGTCAATGACACCTCCAACCTTCGTGTCGTCTGCAAACTGCTGACCCATCCTTCAATCCCCTCATCCAAGTCATTAATAAAAATTATAAACAGTGGAGGCCCAAGGACAGAGCCCTGTGGAACACCACTCACCACTGACTTCCAGGCAGAATATTTTCCTTCTACTACCACTTGCTGTCTTCTGTTGGCCAGCCGATTCTGTATTCAAGCAGCTAAGTTCCCCTGTATCCCATTCTTCCTGACCTTCTGAATGAGCCCACCATGGGGAACCTTATCAAATGCCTTGCTGAAGTCCATATACACCACATCCACAGCTCGACCCTCGTCAACTTTTCTAGTCACATCCTCAAAGAACTCGATAAGTTTTGTGAGGCATGACCTGCCCCTCACAAAGCCGTGTTGACTGCATTTAATCAAGCCATGCTCTTCCAGATGGTCATAAATCCTATCCCTCAGAATCCTTTCTAACACCTTGCAGACGACAGATGTCAGACTTACTGGTCTGTAATTGCTGGGGATTTCCCTATTTCCTTTCTTGAAGAGAGGAATTACAGTTTCCTCTCTCCAGTCCTCAGGTAAGACTCCAGTGGAGAGCAAGGATGCAAAGATCTTCACAAGTGGCGAAGCAATTGCATTTCTCGTTTCCCAAAGCAGCCGAGGAAAAATCCGGTCCAGGCCTGGCGACTTGTCAATTTTAATGTTTGACAAAATTTTCAGCACATCAGCTTCCTCTATCTCTATCCATTCCAGCATGCACACCTGCTCTTCAAAGGTTTCATTCACTACAAAGTTCGTTTCTTTCGTAAAGACAGAAGCAAAAAACTCACTTAGGGCTTCCCCTACCTCCTCAGACTCCACACACAAGTTCCCTATGCTATCCCTGATCGGCCCTACTCTTTCTTTGACCATTCTCTTATTCCTCACATAAGTGTAAAATGCCTTTGTGTTCTCCCTAATCCGTTTTGCCAAGACTTTTTTGTGCCCCCTCCTGGCTCTCCTCAGACCATTTTTGAGCTCCTTCCTCGCCTGCCTGTAATCCTCTAGAGCTGAGCTTGACCCTAGCTTTCTCCACCTTATGTAAGCTACCTTCTTCCTTTTGATGAGAAGCTCCACCGCTCTTGTCATCCAAGGTTCCTTTATCTTACCCCTTCTTGCCTGTCTCAGAGGGACATATTTATTCATCAACTGCAACAACTGTTCCTTAAACAGTCTCCACATGTCTATAGTGCCTTTGCCATGGAACAATTGCTCCCAGTCCATGCTTCCTAACTCATGTCTAATCGCATCATAGTTTCCTCTTCCCCAATTAAATATCCTCCCATTTTGCCTAATCCTCTCCTTCTCCATAGCTATGTAGAATAAATTAATTGACTTTGAATAGCAGTGTCTTGAAAAGTTTTAGACAGACATGACATTTTCCCCAGCTACCAAACTCATTATGTTATGTTCACACTTAATAATTGAAGTGAAGAAATGCTGAGTCACTTGGGAGGAGTAAAAATGGGTTCATAGAAGGGAAGTTTTGGGTCTTGACCCTTCTTCAGAAATGGGGGAGGGGAAGGGGATTATGAAAGAAATAGGGCAGAGAGGTGGAGGTGGATAGAAGATGGATAAAGGAGAAGATAGGTTGAGAGGAGACAGACAGGTCAAAGAGGCAGGGATGGGACCAGTAAAGGTGCATGTAGATGGGGAGTTAGGGAGGAGATAGGTCAGTCCAGGGAGGATGGACAGGTCAAGGAGGCAGGATGAGGCTAGTAGGTAGGAGATGAGGGTGCAGTTTGAGATGGGAGGAGGGGATAGGTGGGAGGAAGTACAGGTTGGAGAGGCGGGGATGAGCTGTGCTGGTTTTGGGATGCGGTTGGTGGAGGAAAGATTTTGAAGCTTGTGCAATACACATTGATACCAATGGGCTACAGGTTTCCCAAGCTAAATATGAGATGCAGTTCCTGCAACCTTGGAGAGGCATCATTGTGGCATTCAAGAGGCCCAGGATGGACATGTCATCCGATGAGTGGGGGTGGGGGGGGGGGTGGAATTGAAATAGTTCGCAACTGGGAAGTGCAGGGAACAACGGATATAGTATACTATATCAGCAGATGTGCAGGTGAACATCTCTTTGATGTGGAAGGTCTTCTTGGGGCCTGGGATGGGGGTGGGGGGAGAGTGTAGGGGCAGGTGTAGCACTTCCAGCAGTTGCAGGGAAAAGTGCCAGGGGTAGTGGGGCTGATGGGGAGTGTGGAGCGGACAAGACTGTCACGGAGAGAGTGATCCCTCCGGAAAGCAGATGAAGGTGGGGAGGGATGGTAGTGGGGTCAGATTTTTTTGGGGGGTAAGGGAAGGGTCTAGACCCGAAACATCAGCCTTCCTGCTCCTCTGATGCTTTTTGGCCTGCTGTGTTCATCCAGCTCTACACCTTGTTATCTCAGATTCTCCAGCATCGGCAGTTCCTACTGTCTCATAAAAGGGAAATCTTTTTGAACTAATTTATTAAATAAGAATAAAATTGTAGGATTAACATTAGTTGTAGATTTGGGGAGCTTGTAGATGGACTGTACTTAGATTTCCAGATGTCATTTGACAAGAAACTACAAAAACTATTCAGAAAATAAAAGCTCATGGTGTAGGCGTTAACATATTGGCACGTAAAGAAGATTTGCTAGCAGAGTACTGCTGAAAATGAAAGCTCATGATGTAGGGGCTAGCATTGTAGCATGCAAAGTTGATTTGCTGGCTGGGAGAAAGCCAAAAGTATGTACAGAAGGGTCCTTGTCTGATTGGCAGGATATGACAAGTGGAGGCCCGAATGGGTCTGTACTAGGACCTCACTTATTTACAATTTATGTCAACGACTAAGAAGAGAGGAGAAAAGGCATGGTAGATAAATTTGCAGATGACTTAAAATAGATCGGAAGTGTTTCTGATGAAGTTATAAGGAGTTTTCAGATGGATGTGGACAGGGTTGGGTGAGTGAACAAAATCTGGCAGATGGAACCTATTGTAGGTTAATATGTAGCTGTTTACTTCGGCAGGAAGAAAGCAAAACATCACTTAAATGGAGAACGACTGTACAGATATGAAATACAGAGCGATCTAGGTGTTTCTAATCCATTAGTTGCAGAGAATAATCTGCATATAATCAAGAATGTTAATAGGTTGTTGTCCTTTATTGCAAGAAGAATTGAACACATAAGTAAAAATGTTATGTTTCAAATACAGGGCTTTTTGAGACCACATCTCAAGTAATGTGTACACCTTTGGTTTCTTTATTTAAAGAAGTCAGTGCTTTGGAGGTGGCTCAGAGGATGTTTACTAGCTGATGACTGGAATGAGCAGCTTGTCATATGAGGACATGTTAGATGGTTTGGGCTTGTTTTCACTGGAATTTAGAAGAATGAGGGGTGTTGTGATTGAAGTGTAGAAGTCCCTGACTACCCTTGACAAGATGTACACGAAACAGTTGTTTCCTCTTGTGAAAAAGTCCAGAATTAGGGGGAAATATTTTAAAATTATGGTTAACCCTTTCAGGATAAAGATGAGGAGAATATTTTTTTCTTTGGAACTCGCTACTTCAGAAGGCAGCAGAGGCAGAGTTATTAAATACTTTGAAGGTACAGTTAGATAGATTCTTGTTAGCTAAGAGAATCTTATTGTTTGACCATAATGGTGGAAGTTGCTGTCCTTGCCAGTATTTATTGCACATCTCAAATTGCCTCTTAATCTTTGTGATTTGGTAGGGCCATTTCAGAGGGCAGTTAAGTTTCAACGACATGTTTGTGGGTCTGGAATCACATGTAGGTCAGACTAGGTAAAGATTTCCTTTTCTAAAGAGCATCTATGAACCAGATAGGTTTTTATAACAATCAGCAGTGGATACCAATAGGCCGTCTTTCTTTCAGTAAATTCACTTTTCATGATCTGCCATAGTAGGTTTTAAACCTGTGACACCAGAGTATTAGCATTGGTTTTTGGACTACTAGCCCCATGTCATTACTGACTGCCTCCTCTCTAAATTTAAATTATTCACAATGGAGATGATTGCATCAAAGGATTATCAGGAGTAGGTGGGAATGTGGAATTTGTAAAGCAAACACATCATTCAAGATCCTATTGGACAATAGAGCAGGGTTGAAGGCCCCAACAAACTGCATCTGCTCCTGTGTATTTTTTCCTTTTTTTTATAATCCAGGAATACTCTTACACACAATCATCACCTGTGTGTTTATTTTTCATCAATTAACAGCTTCTCCTATTTATTGTCTTCACAAGTTAAATAACACCAGCTGCTAAAGTGGGAATTGAACCCCTGTTCACAGACAATTAGTCTGGACCCCTCAATTATTAGTGTCTTGGTAATACCACTTCTCCACCACCACCTCCCTTCAAGGTTTAACTTAATCACAAAGGAGATAATTGAGAGTGACTGTCATTTTGAGGTCTAAAAGACAAAAATGTGTTACTCAATCATTGAGTTTATGGAGGTTAATATAATTGCTGCCTGGAATCTAATATTTGCTTAATCAAAGTGAAGGAGGCTAATAGGACATTACCGAGTATTCTATCCAGTGACTGAGTAGGTAATAACCAAACAAAGTTCGAAACCACTGCCGTAATATACCGCAATACATTGATCTGTCAATAAACACCGATCACCGAATTGTATCAGGTCAAATTGAGAAGTAAAAATCTCACATCTGCTACCTTCCAATCCATTCACAGCATTGTTGATTGGTGGTAATTTTGGAAGATCATAATCACTTTCCAATCACTTTGCTTGTATTTCCTTCTTTTGGAGGCCTGGGGTTTTGGCATTAATGATATTTGTCCCTGGAATGTTTCCATTACTCTTTCTTTCATAAGAAATTTGTCACTCTTATTAGGCTCTTGAACACGCTGTTGTTTCTACATGTAAATCAGGTTCAATTATTCATATTAAATACTCATTCAACTACCGTAGAAACAAAACATGAGAATCAGAAATGATCTTTAAAGTAAAGAAAGGACAAAGCATGCTAAGTATCAGTGATGGACATAGGTACACTTGAGGCAATGAAGATTGCTATTGTGCATCCACTAAAGGATCTAAAACATGAAGTGTGTCTAAACTGTAGTTTGTAAGGGGATACAGTAATAACAAGAGCCAGGATACAATTATGATGCACTGATAACAATAATCCTTTAATATTTCACAATTTATTGACAGGCCATTTAGCTGGTGTAAATGTAAAATAATATGAAATTTTTTTACAGTGCCTCCATTGGAAACTCAAAGAAAGAATTCCACAAAGGAAACAATAGACATGCTGGTTAACTGGTTCTGAAGAAAAGTGAGCAAATATTTGATGGAGAGCATTATTCTCATACATTGAAAAGGGTGTGACAGGTATGACAATACATCATTGAACATGTGGCTGGAAATCTGAAATGTTTTACAACTGAAAGGCACTTAGCAGAAATAAGTGGTGATGATCTGAACAGTATGTAGAAGTTTAATGCCAGTGTTTGTAATGAGGTCATATAGCAGCTGTTGTATGCGCCACTGTCTGCCGTAACATAAATGAGAACACCTGTAGCATTTTCACTTGAAGCCTTAGTTGTACAAGACATAGAAACAGTACAACCTTCATTCACCATTTCTTCAATTGTTACCATTGCAATATTGCTGTTGAAATCATGATCACATGGCTTATTGAGCAGTTGCAGACAACCATGATAGAGGGATTCCAACATTCCTTTGATCACCTTCTTTTTCAAGATATCTGGAAGTGCTTTTACATGCAACAGAATGTTGTTTTCCATCATCAAATGGTTAGGCATTGCTTATTAATCTATTTCCTAGCTCCCTAACCTCTGCTTGCAGGATTGCATTCCTCTTTCTATGAAACACAACCTCTCACTATTTACTGTCCCACCTCAGCAAGCTGTGTAGCCACTCAATGACATGCTGGACGCTGGCACCAGGGAGGCAGGTACCATGCTGGAGTCATATCTACTGCAGTAGAAACATCTGTCTGTTTCCCTAACGATAGAATTCCCTCTTGCAATTGCTTTACAAATCTACCTTCTGCACAGCTAAGCCATCTGTGATGTCTGTGAACTAGGCTCTGGGTGCATTACCCAAAACAGTTACCTTTACCTGCACTCAGAACTGTGTCCCAGCTAGATAGTAATCATAAAATTTCCAGCCATGGTAGGTTATGTACCATTTTTTCTACCTTGTACTCCTCTTCTTTTTCAACCAGAAAATGATAATGCTGAAGAACAGATTGTAAAAGTCCAAAGCAATCCCATTCCCTTCTGAATGCAATGGGAGAATGATGTCTCAAAAGTATTATATTTAGACAATCACAGAACCTTGCTTTGCAAAATCTAGGATCTCAGCAGCTGAGAAACAGAAATGAATCAATATGTGCAATTTCAATAGTTAAAGAGGAGGCTATAACTTTTAATATTCTCAATGCACTGAGAATAATTTATGTCTCAATCAGTTAAACAAGATCCTAGACAACAAGGTGTAGAGCTGGATGAACTCAGCTGGCCAAGTCGTATCAGAGGAGCAGGAAAGCTGATGTTTCGGGTCTAGACCCTTCTGCTCTGTTATAATTTTGGCATAATTAGAAGTGGCAAGAAAGCTAACATAAATGAGAGAAATTCACAATTTCTGCCCACATGAATATGACCATGAACTTATCCCAGTGGTCATCAGACTTTTGATGCAGCAGTGCAAATTTCTAAGGAAATTATAGAGCAGCATAAACACTGATCTACTGCACACATGGCATCATTTTCTTGGGTGTCTGCATTTTGGCATTGATATGACATTCTGATGATGGGCTATCAGGAATTGTTTATCAAGCCATGTTTGAAGAGGCAAGAAACCTCTCAGGGCAATGCTTTCTGCTTATAAATTCTGTGTCTTATACCCTCTCTCACACACTACTCCTGAGGAAGGAGCTGAGCTGCGAAAGTTTGTGTTTTCAAATAAACCTGTTGGACTATAATCTGTTGTCATGTGATTTTTGGCAATGCTAAACACAGCAAAAAAAGTCTCAATAATATGTTCTAACAATATTACACCACTCTTTCAAACACCCATATCTTTCTCCATCAAAACTGATGATAAGAGAAATTTCTGATGAACATGGACTGGGTGCTGGTAACCAAAACAAAAGACAAAATGATTAAGATAGAATTCCTACAGTGCAGAAAGAGGGCATTCAGACAATTGAATCTGCAATGACCCTGCAAAGAACATCCCACATCTCTATCCAATCACCCTGCATTTAGCATGGCCAACCCACCTACCCAACACATCTTTGGATGGTGGGAGGAAACTACAGCATCCAGCAGAAACAGGAAGAACATGAAGACTCTGCACAGTCACTCAAAGCTGGAGTTGAAGCCAGGTCCCTGGTGCTATGAGGTAGCAGTGCTAACCACTAAGGCACCATGCTGCCCCTTATGAGATAGTTTTCGTAAATCATATTAGATGTGCTTTGGATTTGCCGATCCTTAACTTGGAGAACATTAAAAATTAGGTGGCTTTCAATTGAAAACCATCGAATTTTCAATAAGTTAGAAAAAAAGTGTACAAAGTAATATATATAAGCCAGCAAGGACTGATGGTTCATAGAACTTGCGCAAACAGCTTGATGAATAGGAATGAGATGGAATGACATCAATTGACTGAGAATGTACATAAATATCTCACTTTTGGGTTGAAATGTTTGTGTGAAATGCTATGGCCTATTAAGATTCCGGTGACAGAATAAAATAAACTTCTTATTCGAAAATGGATTATTCATAACCTACATTTGCCTTTTGATTTTAAAACTGCCACAGTCTGGAATACAATCAATCCAAATTTCAGGCTTGCTACTCAGAGTTATGATTATACTCGCTGCCCATTGCTTTAATGACAAATCATTCTGTATCGGATGAAGAGGACGTTTGCTCTTAAAACAAAATTGTGTTAGCAGCAGAAGGCCTTCCAATAATCAGCAACTTAATAATTACCATGTGAGATTTCTGGATAAATATATTTAGAAGTTAATCATTAAGGAGCTTTCTGCAATACGGGTTGGAACAAAGGATCAGTGCCAGCATGGTCAAAGGACTTTGAATCATTCTCCTAGAAAGGAGAAACCAGACACTGAATTCTAGAAGGAAAGGATTTTTATTCCCACTGACAACATTTGTTTTGTTTTACTTTCATTGGTACCCACACTGGGTGAGTATAATAACACAAACTGAAATTTAAGTTGTTGCTAAAATCACCTTGTAAGTTTCTTTCACGTTATTCACATTAGACATCCTCAAATCAGTGGCTAGTTGAGTTAGCTCATGCAAATTGCGGAGAAAAACCTGTAGCAAGTTGTGACTTCTGTATGAAGATAATTTATTTGAAGAAGTTTTTAAACCACATTATTCTCTCCAGTGAGCTGGAGATTAGATTTTAAAACTAACTTTTAGGTTGCCACATTGTTCATGATAAGGTATCTGCTGTTACATTGTTTTCACAGAAATGGACCCCTTTATCAGATTCCATGTATTTCTCCCTTGTTACTAATACCAATTTTTTGTAAACATTTCCTTGAGTTTAATTTTCATTAATTGTACCACGTTAGCAAGCAGTCTTCCAAATGCAGTGTGTAGCAACATTGTAAACTTTTGTGTGAAGGTTACTTTCGTTTGGTAATTTGAATGAAATTGTAAATCTGTTAGAACACATTTAATACATTTCTGTAGAGTCAAAGGAAGCCTTTACAACTACATAATGTATCTTGACAAATCAATACAATGCTGCTTCCTTTATGAAAATAAGATATTCAACTCTTTCAGATCATGTGTTCGACTGAGGTCCTATCTGTCCACTTGGTTTGAGGTGAAAGATATCATTTTACAGTTCCAAAGAGGAGAACACAGCTCTCCATGGGATCCTGACCAATATGTATCCCTTAAACAACATCCCTAAAAAAACAATTAATCTGATCAGTATCACTTCACTTTTTGAAAAAGCTTATTTTCTGCAATCGTCCTCAGTGCTTATTACAACAGTAACTGCATTTTAAAAATGTACTTAATTGGTTGTAGAGCGCATTGGGACATCTTGGGGTTCTGAATGTAGTGATATAATTGCAAGTTTTGCCCTTCCGGTAGATTATTTTAAAAAAAAGTTTCCTACCTATGTGTGATAAGCGTCTTCTCTGTAGAGACTTCATGCCTAGGCAATTTTACTTGATCAGATTGTAGAAAATAGACTTTCCAAGGTGGTAATCATTCAAATGTATTTCAATACCAAATCTGTCTTTTTTTTAAATGCCTGTTCAAAATACTACAAATATCAGTAAATTTTTTTCACTGCAGATTGCACGTAATGACATTGTGAATTTATTTTTAAAGTAAAAGTTTATGATGCTTTTCCACATAGTTAACAGAGATAAAATCCCCAGAGGTATAATGGTAAAACTGGATACAGTCCTTAGAGCGATCAGAATTTCACATCTTTTCTTTTCGCTGTCAGTCTTTCAACCCTGGCTTTATTCTGCCCTTCAGGATGTACACTTCACTTTCCAAAGCCTGGTCTGAAGGCACACAGGACCACACAGAAGTAAAGGCCTCATAGAAAGCTGAATTGTTTTGAGAAATACATGTTACCACTCAACCATTTCTCCTTTCTCAAAAAAAACTCCAATCTGCGACACTGCTCATCCTGTACACCCCCTGCTTGGCCTAACTATTCACTTAGGAGTCCTCCCTACTTTCACCACCAGTAATAGTTGTGCCACTCACTTTTATTATTGATGATATCTGCCTCTCTCTCAGTCCATGAGCAAAATAGATCAGAATAGGACAGAAAATGGACAGTTTGCTGCCATTCGTTCAACTTTTCACTCCTTACCAACAGGTGATCCTGACTCTGAATGCCTCAAGCAGAACCAGGACTGCAATTGGATGCCGCCTTTGACTTAATGTTTCATGATGTTTTGAGCAAAGGTTATCAGACCTTGACATAACTGAGACCTGTTGACAACCAAAACAAGCTTCCTAGCTTTGTGTCTGTGCAACATGGCATGGCAAGACAGTAATAGTATGGGAACAACAACAAAGTTGCTGGAAAAGCTCAGCAGGTCTGGCAGCATTTGTGAAGGGAAAAACAGAGTTAACGTTTCGGGTCTGGTGACCCTTCCTCAGAACTCAAGGGTCACCGGACCCAAAATGTTAACTCTGTTTTTCCCTTCACAGATACTGCCAGACCTGCTGAGCTTTTCCAGCAACTTTGTTGTTGTTTCTGATTAACAGCATCTGCAATCCTTTTGGTTTTTATTTCGTAATAATATGGCCTTGGTATCTCTGGCTGAGGAGGCAAATCACACAAGATAAGCTGATGCATGGCAGGGATGTTACGAGCCTCCAGGCAGGGTCAGAGTGAGTGAGTACTATGACAGCAAGGATAAAGCCTGGAGATGCAGTCTGGTGCAGTCCATGAGTTGGGTGTGTCTCCCTGACATAACATATCCTTGCCACAGCATTACAATGATAGCTGCTGGTGCAGTGTGAGGTGTAGCATTGATGTTCATAAACATTCATCTCTCTGATGAAGGGTCTAGGCCCGAAACATCAGCTTTTGTGCTCCTGAGATGCTGCTTGGCCTGCTGTGTTCATCCAGCTTCACACTTTGTTATCTTGGATTCTCCAGAATCTGCAGTTCCCATTATCTTGGAGATTTACTGTGTGGGTTTATCGAGGCTGACACAAGTTGGATGACAATGTCTATAGACCTTGGGTGTGTGTGGGTGGTACCCACAAGAGTTCTTGAGATGTTGGTGTGTGGTGTCCAACATGGAAGACTTTTGGAGCAAGATGTGAGTTGAATCCACTAAGATTTTATTTGATTTATTGTCACACGTACCTAAGTACAGTGAAAATCTTTCTTTGCGAGCAATACAGGCGGTTCATATTAAGTGAGGTGAGGACACATAGATTATAGGGTGAACAAAAAACTTGGACAGAGTGAGGCGTACAGGTTACGTCACACAGGATGTGTGCTAGACCAGATCAACATTAAGAAGATCAGCATTGATGTGGAGATGCCCATGCTGGACTGGGAAGGACAAGGCTAGAAGTCACATGACAACAGGTTATAGTCCAACAGGTTCGTTTGAAATTACAAGCTTTTGAAGCACTGCTCCTTCATCAGGTGAAGTGAAGAGGGGCACACAGGCACATAATTTACAGGCAGAGATCAAAATACCATGCAAATGGTGTGAGTAGAGTGTTGACAGGCTGAATAATAAGTCTCTGCAGGCAATCAAAAGTGTCAGACGGTGTCAGTATAGTGTTGATGGCTGAGTAACATTGAAGGGATGACTTATAATCCATTTAACTGAAGCAGAGAGATAATTACAAAAAATTAATAACAAGGCTGTGCTGGAAACAAACTAAATGGATGGAATAAGATAGTAGCTATAAGAGTCGCATGCTGAGGGCCTAACCAAAGTAACAAGTAATCCCAAACTGTACAAACTAATGAACGTAGAGAAAACATAATAAATTATCGAAGCGATGGTGTCAAAACAGGACAGTAAGGAAGATACTAAGATACAGAACAGTATGGTGGGGTCACATGTAGCACGACATGGATCCAAGATCATGGTTGAGACTATCTTCATGGGAATGGAACTTGGCAATCAATTTCTGCTCAGCGATTCTGTAGCATTGTGTATTTTGAAGGCCGCCTTGGAAAGGCTGAATAAAGAGCAGCCTGGGATCTATAGACCTGTGAGTCTGATATCAGCCAGGGGTAAGTTTTTGGAGGTGATTCTGAAAGATAGGATTCACATGCATTTGGAGAGGCAAAGACTGATTCGGGACAGTCAGAATGGTTTTGTGCATGGGAAATTGTGTCTCTCAAACCTGATTCAGTTTTTTGAGAATGTAACCACAAGGATTGATAAGGGCAGAACAGTAGACAATGTTTATTTGGACTTTAGTAAAGCATTTGACAAGGCACAGTGGACTAATTAGTAGAGATAGATCACATCAGATTCAGAGTGAGCTTGCCAATTGGATATAAAATTGGTTTGATGGAAGGAAACAAAGGGTGGTGGTGGAGGGTTGTTTTTTAGAGGGTTTGAGTTATAAATGTAGGCTGGCTAGGCTCAGACTTTTTTCACTGGAGCATAAGAGGTTGTTGGGAAACCTTATAGAGGTTTATAAAATCATGAGGGACACATATGAATGAAAAGGGTCTTTTCCCTAGGGTGGGGGGAGATTCAAAATTAGGGGACATATTTTTAAACTGAGAGGACAAAGCCTTAAAAAGGACATGAGGGGCAACTTTTTTTACATATAGAGTGGTCGCGTGTAGAATGAACTTCTAGAGGAACTGATGGACGCGGGTACAGTTACAACATTTAAAAGACATTCGGATAAGTACATGAATAAGAAAGGCTATAAGGGATATAGGCCGAATGCAGGCAAGTGGGACTAGTTCAGTTTGGGAACATGGATGGCATGGACTGGTTAGACTGTAGGGTCTGTTTCCATGCTGTGTGACTCTCTGAGTTTAAGCAAAAATCTGGCAGATGAAATATAATGTGAGAAAATGTCAAGTTGTTCACGTTGGCAGGAACAATAAAAAGGCGGAGCATTACTTAACAAGGGAATGGCAGTAGAATTTTAAGGCTCAAAGAGATCTCTGTGCTCTAATGCATGAGGGACAAAACATTAGTATGCAAGTGTCACAAACAATTGAGAAGGCATAGAGGATGTTGCCTTTTTTGACAAGAGGAATTGATCATAAAAGTAAAGATGTTATGTTCCAGTTATAAAGGGCCTGTTGACACCACATCTCAAATACCAGGTGCAGTTTTGGCCTTCTTATTTATGGAAAGATGCAAATAAAATGGAGGTTGCTTAGAGGAGGCTTATTAGACTGATAGCTTGAGTGAGAGTGTTATGACCATAGGTTAGAGAGACTGAGCTTGCTTCCATTGAGTTTAAAAGAGTGAGGGGTAATTGATCAAAGTTCATAAGATCCTAAAAGCTCTTGAATAGGTGGATATGGAAGGATGTTTCCCATTTGGGCATATCCAGAGCTAAGGGCACTTAAAAATTTAACCTTAAAGACTTCCCTCTTAAGACTGAGGTGAGGAGAATGTTGTTTTCTCTAAGAGTTCCTTCTGAACTCTGCCTCAGAAGATTGCAGAAGGGAGTTAATTGAATATTTTAAGGTAGAATTAGATTCTTATTAGGCAAGGGAATCAAAGGTTATCAGGGGTAGGTTGGAATGTGGAATTTGAAAATCCACAACCATATCAGCTATGACCCTATGAAATGGTAAAGAGAGTTTAAGAGACCCCAATGACAACCAATGTCCTAATTTGTAGTTTAGTAGGTGAAATAACTCCACAGAGACTGGTATCCTTTATTTACACATGTATAGTACTTGGCACTGAGCCAGCTCTCAGGGTGAACAGAATCCCTGACACTCCTGTTTACATCTGTCAACCAGGGCACCCTGATTGGACCAAGTTAACAGCCACAGTCACAGAACTCACATTCTATGAGGTCCATCTAGCTGACTGCATTACAATCACGATAGTATGTACATTCAAATGTTCATATATTTGGATAATTTTGGTCAGTGTGGCTAAGACGATCGTTTAACTTCAGATTTATTAATGTATTTCCAGCATCTATTGTGCCTTAGCCTCTAGATTGGTAATCCTGGAACATTACTACGCCACTCCTCTACGGATACAGGGACCTGTTCTCTCCAAATAAGAGGAAAACATTTCAGGTTTTGCACCCTTTTTTAAGTACCTGAGGACTTTGAGAGGTTGCACGATGAAGAATCAACAGACTCGAAACATTAACTCTGCTTTAGCACCCTTCTCTCCTCTAGTTTGAACTGTGGCCATTGTTGTAAAAAATTCTTGCTTTTGTTCTGAAGAGTGCAAGACAAAAAGCTTCAGCAGCCTGAATCATTTTTCAGCAATGTTCACGTTCTATGCATCACATGTTTCTTGTATTTCTGAGTTTCTTCTGAATTAAGAATCTTACACGAGTTACCAGAAGGGCTGGATGAACAGCCAACAAGAAATTTTAAGCTCGTGTGTAGTTGGAATAGTTTGAGACAATCTTGAAACATAGCTGTAGCGATCTACAATTTAAAGCTTCTTGTTAAGCAAAAGGCTTATGATAACATTTCTCAGAGGGACCATGAAAAGTTGCGCTAATTGTTAGGCCAAGGTGATTGATTTGGACTTCTGATGAGGTAGGGCTGAATGAGGACTTAGTTGAAATTTGATATGAGGAAACAGTATCTTGTAGGAATCTGCTGGCTATCATCCAGGTTTATCACTAGACAGAAGATACAGCTGCTGGAAAGATCAGCACTCAACACGGGTCTGAAAGCCCTATACGTAAATAGAAGGTGCAGAGAGCGAACATTATGTACAGATCAAAAGGCTTAACCATCATTATCTTTTTAAGTTAACAATGTAAAATCATAAAATAATTACATAGATTTCTCAGTTAATAAATCAATATGGTATTTTATATGAATGGCATTCTGGTACTAAGCATAAATTATCAATTTAGATACATGTCAGATGTCAAATGAGAATATAATTCAGATAAGTGAAATGGTCAATAATGTAAAATAGAAATATGATATCAGCACTTCAGACAGTAATATGATAAGAAATATTTGCAAATTACCAAGTTACTAACACTGAAGCAGAGATTTAGCAATGCTCTTTGTACCTAAATCTTAGTTTATGTGACTGCGTTCCACAAATTTCTAGTTTAATATTGTAGCAATCAATCAGGATTAGTAAAGAATTTGCCTGCTCAACTGTCCATATGTCTCAGATGATAGCATTCTCAATGGTGGGTTGGAATGTTGTGATGTCAAGAGAGAGCCTCCAAACATTTAAGCGCAATATCTAGGCTAACATTCAGTCTTGTCCTGAGTAAGTGCTCCACCGTCAAATGTACTGTCAACTTAGATCTAAGCCAATCAGTGAAACAGAAGACAAGAAACTTTGTGAATAGAGTTTAATTGTTCAGTCATAAAGTGGTTCCACAAAATAGCCCCAGCTGTTGTCGCTAGTCGATTAATGTGTTCGTTAACTGCAGGCACCTCTTAATGCATTGTTACGTTGACTAATGCTATCTTACAAATGAAGTAGTCAAACAAAGCCTAGCTGTTTGTACTCTCAGGGAGACATAAAATATTTCAAGATAGTATTCGAGGATAAAAAGGAGGGGTTGCCTTGGTTATCCTGACTAATATTATGAATGCAGATTTCTGCTGCACGCAAAGTTGCTGTTTCATACTTGAGAAAAGTGCAGTTGGTGTATTTCTTCCTCTCCAGCCTAACACCACAGCAGCAACAGGTCAATATCCCAAAATACGCAGAGACTGTCTTGGGAGGTCTAGGGCTGAGTTGGATTCCAGAAGGTGGAACATAACTTTACCTCTTACAGGTCTTACAAATAATGACAGAATGACAGCAGCCATATTTGTGGGGGGAGGAAAGTCAAGACTCTGGTCGAAGCAGCGTAACACATTTTGCATCTTTCCCACCTAGTGAACAATGGATATGTACTTCTACTGGCTGTTACCATCTGCCTGCCACATTAAAATGTCAACATTTCACATATTACAAATACTGAGATGCCAAGATCATGAGTTTCTCTTGTTTTCAGGTTTCTAGTTGCTTGTTGAGGCTGATTGGCATCCTTCGATCTATAAAAATGATAGGGCAACATCTGGCCTTTGGTGAGATGGTCTAATGTTCTTCCTTTTAGGCTGGCTAAACTGATTCTGGAAAGGCAATGAGTTGTCCCTTGCCTTGATGTGGGATGCATGCTGCTGATGTATTTGTTGCAGGGGCTTAGGAAGACAGCTGATTTTCTCTAGTAACCAGTGAAGCAGGTCATAGCCTAAGTGTCCTGCCATGAGAAACTCGCTTCTTGGTTCTTGAAAGCCTGCCCACTATTGACAAGGTACAATTCAGGAGTGTGATGAAATATACGTGGATGAGTGCAGGTCCAACAACACTCAACAAACCTGACACTATCTAGGACAGAACAGCTTGCTTGATTGATAGTACATCCACAAACATTCCGTCCCTCCACCACCAACACTCAGTAGCAGCTGTGTATGCTATCTACAACATGCATTACAGAAATTCACTCAGGCTTTACACAGCACTTTCAAACCTCCAACCACTCCCTTCTGAAAAGACAAGGGCAACAGGTACATGGGAGCACCACCTCCTGCAGGTTACCCTCCAAACAACGCACCATGTTGACTTGGAAATATATTGCTGTTCCATTGGTGTTGTTGGGTCAAAATCCTGGAACTCCTTCATCAACAGTATTGTGGGTCTTCCTACATTCTGGTCAGCTACAGTTCAAAAAGGCACACTTTCAAGAGTAATTAGAGAAAGGAAATAATTGGCTCAGCCAGCAACGCCCATATTTCATGAATGAATAAAACAGATGATTTGACTGCAACACTTCCATGGTTCATCAACACTATCTACTGAGACCACAGCTGGAAAAGATTGCGTGACAGCTTCTGAGAACTTCTGAAATCTGTTATCATCCCCCATGTGTGGAATGTTAAGATTACAAACGATATTGTTGTTCCGAATATTCTCCCAATACAGTTACATTTGCCCCAGCAGTATTAAGATGGCGACTATCCATTAATTGTACAGTGTCAGCTTGTGATCACACTGTAGACGAGATCCAAAGATCGACGGCATCCAAAATAGTGGTACGAAAGAGTCATTGACACCTCGAGGGACATATTTGTGACTTTACAGAAGTAATAAGATGAAAGTCAAATTGTTGCATGACAGCAGAATGTTAAAAAGCATGATAAAGGAAATTAACTTACAGAGAATACTGTAGACAATAATTAAAGGATTTTATTTTATGTTCTGCTGCACAAAATCAGGCAGATTTAACTTAATGTATAATAGAAGTTACAATTAATTTGAAAGGTCAGGCGACTGTTGGGGTCTTAGATGAAAATGATCAAGAATAACAATGTTAAAAATGTAATGTAATGAAAGGTATGTCATTTATATATTACACTTTTTCAGAGCTGGGGTTTGAAACTAGTAGAATATTGACGTTGGTCTATTTATTATGAAGGTGTCTAATAATCCAAAATGTCAGTTTTTACACAAGCAAAACTGTAAACTACATTTAACAGAAAGCAGATGACTAAAAGGTCCTTAAAGTGTTATTGGAAGCTTTGTTACATTATGGGGTTTGAAAATGGGAGAAAATAAAAAGAGTGATTAGTTTAACAGAAGCTGGGAAGAAAAATTAAAACAAACAGATAAAATTCAGTTGGAAAAGGTGTAAGATGCAAGAATAATTTTTCCTTAAAAAATGCAGATTGTTCAGAGTGGTTAAGGGAATATGTTTCCTCAATGTAACTGTCATAGTTTGTGAAAGTTTTTAGACCAAGATGTTTATTTGGAACTCTACAGTTTTATTAAAGGACTGAGGCTGCATAAGTTCTCAGCTGTGTGAGCCAAAGAAACAAGCTTCACAATTCAGGCCTGGAACTGAGAAGACACAATTAATTCAGATAGATAGATTTGGTAGTGAAGGAAAATTTAGCTGAAGTTTTGGCTAGATGTAAAGTGATGATAGTGGAGATAGACTAAATTCAGTTTTGCCATAAGTTTTAAAATCTTTCATCCTATGTTGCTTGTAAATAGATTTTATTTTATTTTTATTTAAACTTCTATTTTATTATTAAAACCAAATATGCAGTCTGGCATACTTATGTTTCAGTGAAGACCACTATATTAAATATAAAAAAAATCACAGAACTTGATTTATCAAGCTAGATTTCATTCTGGGATCTGATTTGTTTAGTGGTAACATCAGATGGGCTCAAAGCACCAAACAAGATGATAAAAGTTCCCAAGAGATTCAGCAATAATTTATGGGGTGACATGTACATTGTGATACTCATTATACAATATGAAATCTTGGAAAATATATGCAGCATTTCAATTGTATTTTGCCACAGTTGATCATTCCCATATTGTAAACAGGAGTAGAAATATGGTTGGCAGAGACCAAATGAAGTTCAAGGGTGAGACTGATAATTTTCAGATGAGGAAATCCGAGGATACAGGTAGATTCCCATCTGAACTTTAACCAGGGGTACTTACCAACAACTGAATTCAATCTGTTGTTTGCTATATTTCATCAGTTTTTCAGGGGCTCTTGTGGTGTGGCGTAGTGCCCTTACTCCTGGGCTAGGAGGCCTCGGTTCAAGCCCCACCTGGTCTGGAGGTATGTAATAACCTGCCTGAATGGGTTGATTAGGAAAATAGATTTCTTTTAAAATCTGATTTTCGACATTGTTAAGGACTTTACTCACTACAACAATTTAGGTTCCATCTTACTGCCAAACCGAGACTTAAAGAAATGTGAAAAGCGCTTGCATGTTGACGTGGATCTTAATTATAGGGAACAAAAACAGAAGTTTCTGGAAAACCTCAGCAAGTCTGTCAGCAATTGCAGACAGAAAGCCCGGCTAATGTTTTGAGACTAGAAACTCTTCATTAAAGCCATTGTGACGAAGAGTCATGGGACTTAACATGTTAAATCTACCTTCTAAAGGCATGCTCTCCTTCATAATGAGAAGATTTGAGTATTGGAGGAAGCATGGTTTGCTGCTGTTATACAGGGTCTTGGTGAGACCACACCTTGAGTATTGTGTGCAGTTTTAATCTCCTAGTCTGAGGAAGGACATTCTTGTTATTGAGGGAGTCCAGCGAAGGTTCACCAGACTGATTCCTGGGATGACAGGACTGACAAAGACTGAAGAAAGACTGGATTGACTGTACTTGTATTCACTGGAATTTAGAAGAATGAGGAGGGTTTTCATAGAACCATATAATATCTTGATAGGATTAGACAGGCCAGATGTAGGAGGAATGTTCCCAATGTTGGAGAAGTCCAGAACAAGGGGTCACAGTCTAAGAATAAGGGGTAAGCCATTCAGGACTGAGATGAGGAAGAATTTCTTCATTCAGAGAGTTGTGAACCTGTGAAATTTTCTCCCACAGGAAGCTGTTGGGGCCAGTTCATCAGATATATTCAAGAGGGAGCTTGATGTGGCCCTTGTGGCTAACGGGAACAAGAGGCCTGGGGAGAGGGCAGCAATGGGATACTGAAATTGCATGATCATCCATGATTGTATTGAGTGATACTGCAGCTTGAAGGGCTAAATGACCTATTCCTGCACTTACTTTCCATGTTTCTGTGTTTCTTTCCACAGATGCTGCCAGTCCTGCTGAGTTTCTCCTGCTATTTCTGTTTTTGTTTCTGATTTCCAACATCCACAGTTCTTTGGTTTTTCAATAATTATAAGATTTAGGTTAGCCTTATTAAACATTTTTAAACATTTTCTGTAAACTTATGAATCTTTTAAGTTTCAATGAAGCCTTTAAATAGGTTTTCTTTGGCTTTTTAATCCATCTGGTTGAGAATAAATAAGATTTAAGTTTACACTGTTTCAGGCTGTTGGACTATAGGAGACTGTTGCTTGTATTTCTACACTGTGTGTTCTTCAGTCCAGAATTCATGAGATCCAATCATTTATGAATGTCAATATTTTCTTAATTGTAGAATAACATCAGAACCACAAAACACTGTTGATGTAAATGTTTATCTGAAACATGAAAGAGTGATAAGATATTCTGGAGCAGTCATAAAAATTGTTTTATTATCTCAATTTTGTATTCTCCATGTGTTTGCTCCCTAATGTATTTACTAAAATGATGCTGAAGTGTTGACTGGCAAGTCCTAGTATGTCTGCATCAGCTCAAAAACATTTCCAGACAACTGGGGTTTTTGGACAACAGAGTTCTGGACTAGAGAGGTTAGCCTTTACTGTAGGGCAAGGTCAAATTATGACGTGTTTCAAATCTCTTGTTCATGTTTCACATGTTTTAGTGCATAACTCGTAGTTTCTTGAATTAACATTTAACAACATAAAA